>NC_083460.1:20482273-20649773 GCF_030014155.1 Tachysurus vachellii
TGAACAGCGATTAGAAGCGATTTTACAACAATTAGCAGCAATTAGCAGCATGTTTGATTCATTAGCAGCATTTTAGCAGCACTTTAGTAACGTTTAAACATTTGACAGTAATTTACAGTAGCAGATTTCACCAATGACTGCACTGTATGTTGGAGATCTGCACCCTGAAGTGACAGAACTGATGATTCTTAAAAGATTCAGACCTGCAGGACCCATTAAATCTGTCCACATCAGCAGGAACAGGAAGAGCGGCTACTCACTCGGCTATGCCTATGTCAACTTCTGCTATAAATACGACGGTAATACAAACAAGACCGAAGACACGACAACGCTGTTCTCTACACCGTTTCTGCACTTTCTAGTTGTCTTAAGGCTACAGGGGCATTTATTTAGTCTTTAACTGCTGTATTACATAAATACACTCATGTATGGTGCTTTAAACAGTACAAGAAGTTAAAAAAAAGTAAAAAAAAAAAAAGTATTTGTTTGTCTTAGACTAAAAATGCTACAATACATTTTTCATACTAATGTTTACTAAGAGTGCCAATAATTCTGAAACTGACTGTGTATATACCTATTATAAATAGACACATATTATATTGATTGTTTGAAATGAAATGAATTCTTTTGAATGAATTCAACTGAAATGAATGACTTCTTTTGGTTCCCTCAGCCGAGCGAGCACTGGAAATGTTTGACTTTGAACTTCTTCTGGAGAGACCCATGCGTGTGATGTGGTCTCGCTTTGAACGGATGCTGAACTGGACCAACAGGAGCAACATCATCATAAAGAACTTGGACAAGTCCATTCAGAGCGTTGACCTGTTTGACACCTTCTCAGTGTTTGGGAAGATCGTGTCGTGCAAGGTACAGACTTTGATCTGTTCTGATCTAAATAGCTGAATATCTGTGTATCATGATTAACGTGTGTGTACTAGCTCAGATTGATTGTACACTATGTGTTGATATGCTGTGTTTCTCCTGAAGGTTGTGGAATCAAAGGGATTTGGCTATGTCCAATTTGAGTCACAGGAGGCAGCTGCAGTCGGCGCATGCCAATCGCTCAACGGGATGCTGCTGAACGACCAATTACGTGTAAGTCACGTGTAAATTAGTAAGTTTTTACAGCCAAAGTTCAAAGTCAGGTTTTTTACATTGTGCTTTAACTAATTACATTAGACTTTATTGAACTCCTTGTTTATTGAAACAGAAGGTTCTGTTTGGTCTAATGAGGGTATTTCAGTCAACATCAGGCTGTAAATTCTGCTGGTGAAGACACAACATCTAAGAGCAGGGTTCAGATAAACACTCTAAGAGCAGTAGCTCTGTTCTCTTACAGCACCAATCAGTATTTTAAGGACCGTGATGAGCGCAAACCTGAGGCTCGCCCCAACACCAAACCAATAACCTCTTCATCAAAAACCTCGACTGCACCATCGATGACGATTTTTTTGCGCACGGTGTTCGGAAAGTTGTTCAGAACAATACACTACATGAAAAACTCCAGCAACCTGTGCTGCCTCCCTGCAACAAGAACACCGTAGCTGTTGCTCCCTCTGTGGACCCTGTCCAAGCTGTCCCAGCCTTCACGACAGCTGCCTCTGTGGACACCGTCCAAGCCGACCCAGCCATCACAACAGCTCCTTCTGAGGACCCTGTCCAAGCAGTCACTGACTTTGTGACGGCTCCCCTTGAGGACACCGTCCCAGGCTTTGAGACAGCTCCTTCTGAGGACTCCATCCCAGTTTTTGAGAAAGCTTCCCTTGTGGACACCGTCCCAGGCATTGAGACAGCTCCCCTTGAGGACATCGTCCCAATCTTTGAGACAGCTCCTTCTGTGGACTCTGTCCCAGACTTTATAAAAGCTCCAGCTATTGAAAGAGCCCCAGCTGAAGCTCCAGCTGCACTGTCAGACACTGCTAAAGCCACAGCTGCAGATGTGGAGTCGTCTACATCTGTGGCTAATGTGGATGATGTGGCAGCTGGACGACAGCACAAAAGTAAGGATAAAACACACACACAATAATATTCTGCATGCTTATATTATAATATAATGTATGATAGATTATAACATTTACAATATCTAAATGTGTGATTTTTACTACTACTGCTACTACTACTACTACTAATAATAATTTATGTCCCCAGGATGCACCCACATCTACACCAAGTGGGAAACGCTTGACCATCTATATGCTGGAGTCTGCGGCACTAGACGATCAGATTCAGAAGGCCTGTGAGTTTCATACACACACATACACACAAACACACATACCTCTGTCTCGTATACACTCCTGATCAGCAGCTCAGCATTTTAATCCATGTTTTTCTGCCTTCAACTCCTTTTGCTTTGGTTACTCAATATTAACACACATTTTACATGATTGGATGGCCATTTCTATTCTCTCTCACACACCTCACACACTTTCTCTCTCTCTTTCTCTCTGCAGATGACTACATGCTTCCTCTGGTCAAGAAAATCCACCCCTCTCTGGCCAGTAAGATCACATGGATGCTAATACAGGGAGAGAACAACTTCGAATCATGAATATGATTAGTGTTCCTGAGCTCCTGCGTGCCAAGGTGAGCACACACACACATACACACACACACTCACACTCACACACACATATCTGATGTGTAAATATCTTTGACATGATGAATTAGCTTTGGCCATTTAAAGACCAATCCCCACCCATTTATCCCTCGTTTTTCACTTCTGTGTGTGTGTTTTTGTAGGTACATGAAATGGACTCCCTACTGAAGGCACGAGAAGCTGGTCACAAGCCGGTGAGAATCTTTAATCATAATTGGACATGTGCTGAATTGACTCACAGGGTTACACAGGGATTTAAAAACCACTCAAAAGTCATTTCTGACTTCTGCATTTCTTTTTCAGGAAACCCTGAAGATGATGTACAGACACAAGACCAGCAGAAACAGGAAGAAGAAAAATAATAAGAATAAGAGAAATATCTAATAAATAATTATTGTAAATCTTCTACCATTTGAATAAAAAATAATTAAAAAAATAAAATTCTGTTTATTTATTTACGAGCCAAAAGTGTTCAAATCTCATAATTTAATTATCTACTGTAATACAGTGATACCTCAAGATACGAGTGCTTTGACATACGAATTTTTTGAGATACGAGCTGTGATTCTACCAAATTTTTGGCTTGAGATACGAGCAAATTTTTGAGATACGAGCATCCGAGTCGCCGCCCGCCGAAACAAGATCCCCAACAACCACGTGTGCTCTGTTTCCCCCGCCTCAGCTTCCGCGTCTCACTCGGTTAAAGCCGCATTTTCACTGCACACGATAAACGACGGCCGATAAACAGGAAGTCATTAATTTCCTATGGAGAGTCGCAAAGGCGCTGCGTGAGGCGCCGACCATCTGAAGATCCGCAATTTTCGGATCCGTTTTAAGCGTTGGATCCGTTAAAAAATTGAACTTGTGCGACTAGACCGCATCTGATATGCTGACCGGACAGGTTTTTATTAAAACGACCGGCAGATGTTAGTGAGGAAAGAGTGACAAAAAAGGCAAAAACAAGTGAAGAGAAAAAAAGTGATGAAGAAAATTAAGCAAAATTAATGTAAAGAAAACAGAAATTGTAGCAATTAAGTTCAGTCAAGTTAAGAGAAATCAAGCATTGCGTTAGTTCTGGCAGGCCACGTCGTCAAGCGTGCATCAGCTGTTAATCAGCTGTCCACGACGCACACCAATCCGGTTACGACATCCATATTACCCGACCATTTACTGTAAATTGTTCGTTGTACCAGTTTACATCATAAATGTCCAAATATTTTCTCTCTCTCTCCCTCTCTCTCTCTAATTATTGAATTATTTATTTATCCATTTATTATTTTCCTTTCCTATTTTTAACTCTATGCATGATTAATGGTTCTGTTATATGGGGGTCTATTCTATTTGATAGTTGCTGATCTCCCCGCTCTAAATGAAGTTTAATTAAGTTCAATTTAAGTGTAAAGTAGCATTAAGAGTGCGAGTACATGAACGAAAGTGAAAGTGTAATTCCTCCTAACTCTTCCGCCTGTTTACTCCTCCCTCAACCTCCGTGCGCATCTTCCGTAAAGTAAAACCAGTTTATTTTTTTAACATTCTCTTTTATTACTGTATGTTTTTATACAATATTTGTTATTTACAAATACAGGTACTGTACATTTTTCATATTCAAAACACAAACAAAACAACTGGAGTGGAATTTTGCGAGCTGGAACAGATTAATGGGATTTCAATTAATTTAAAAGGGGAAAATTGCTTTGAGATACGAGCAATTTGAGATACGAGCAATGTCACAGAACGAATTAAACTCGTATCTCGAGGTATCACTGTAAGTTAGAATCTTAGAAGGAAATAAAAAAAACACAAAGCTAAAGTATCATAATATTTTAGTAATATTCATATTTTCCTATAAGAAGATAAGAAGTTAGATAAAGAACGAAGGTTCAGCTGTTGCAGGGATTTTAGTGTTAACTTCTCTTCATCCAGTACAGTCTCACTGGCAGCTTTTCACTGATTTGCTGTTTTTGACTGCTGACGATGTGAGGAATATTCTTCAATAATGTCTTAACAAATCTGAATATACAATCCAGTAGATCATGATCATGCTAGTTATCTCAGAGATCTAAAGTGATCTCAAATCTCTAAAGATTATCATGACTTGGATCTAGCCTAGTTTGTTAGATAAATGAAATGAACCCTTTTAATTAAATAATCATTATTATTTAGCTCCTGAAATACTTTTTTTGAATAACACGTGTTAGTAAGTCAGCGTTGTCCAAAATCTAAGCCCAGATTTCAGAATAATAATCAGTAGATAGGTAAAGTTTATCATGACAAACTGATGTTGTCTTAACAAAGCCAGACTATTTAATGTTGAACAAATTCAGATGGTAACGTATTTTGTTAGGACATCCAATTTCCCGCTCTACATTTTGTTTAACTTCGCTGTAAACTACATTCAACAGCAAACGAGATTCATTCACTACGAGCTACTACATAATATATAGTTTCTTTTTTTATTCAGGATTAAAATTAAATTCCTATACAGCCTGTGGTTAGTTTGAAACAAGCGGGAATGTCTGAGGTCAGCTCACGCTAAATAAGGTTTGAAACTAAACATGTTCGACCGCCATTTTATTCGTGACACACCCAGGATCATTAGGATAAATTAGGAGCAATTCTTGGATAAAATGTCTTTTGACTGACATTAATATTTTCTATGTAATTAGTTGATGGCAGCAAGCAGAGTTCCCTGGTGTGGCAGTTTGTGGTATATGGACTTCCGTGGGAGGAGACACCAGCAATAAGAGTTCTGGCAGCATTCATTTTTGCAGACAAACTGTAACTTATTAGGGCCTGAGCACCGAATGGTGCGACGCCCTATTGTTTTTCCTCGGGAGTATTATTTATTTATTTATTTATTTTTTTCCCCACACATTGGCCAATTGGGGTCCCTTAACATGCTCGAAAACTCTTGAAATTTGGCACACACTTCAGAGTCGTGCGACGCCAGGCTTGGGCAAATGCTAATGTAATGTAATGTAATGCAAAAACAAACATTGGTGCACAGATCGGGCAATTATGTACGCACATGTACGAGAGTTGGGACGCATATAGATCTCATCGACCCGAACAACTTTCGCGCTCTAAACTATGAGCTCCGCCCAACAGGAAGTCGGCCATTTTGGATTGTTTTATAAGTGCATGCGGTGAACTTTTAAATACTCCTCCTAGGGAATTCATGCGATTGACATCAAACGTGGTAAACATGATGCCGAGACATTGCCCTTGCTAAATTGCGAAGGGATTTTTGATATCTCGAACGGTGCTGCCATGGCGAGGCGACAAAGTTATGGTGAATTCAGAGAAAAAGAAAGTGTCTAATATCTAAAGCAAAAAATGTCTTATTGTGATGACACGTGGTGTGTATGTTCGGCCAAGGATTCCGATCACATCGATGTGCTTATTGTGAGTCCCGGGTATAGCGCCACCTACAGGCCCCAGGAAGTGTGTCAGTCACAAAGGTGGATTTTTTGTCAGCTGCATGCGGTAAACTTTTAAATACTCCTCCTAGGGGATTCATGCAATTGAGACCAGACTTGGCCACCATGATGCAGAGATATTGCAGATGCGAAATTGCGAACGGATTTTTGATATCTCAAACACTGTTGCCATGGCATCGTGTCAAAGTTTACTTTTATTTCAGGCATATTCAAGGCTTTTGGCGTGCTTAGATGAACTTGAAATTTGACACATACATCACATTTGTCGGCTGTTAAGTGTGGACAAAAAGGTCAGACAAAGGTGTGTCTCTTAAGTGGCTCACTAGTGCCCCCGTTTGTCTAAAATGTGGGGTTTCATTCACCTACAGTCCCCAAATGGGTCAGTAACAACATAAAATAGTCCACTGATATTTACCCACTTGATGCACTTGCCCACCGTGCATTGTTTTCTGGAAGGCACCGTATAGTGATGAACTAACGTGCGAAGGCCCGTCATCGCTGCTTGCAGCTATATTTTTTTTGTTTTGTTTTTTATTATTAATTAAACTGTGTATAGTTAATAAACTTTTATTATTATTACTGTGACCTGACTGCTTCATTGGATTTCGTGTTCTTTAACTTGTACACTATTTCATATTTCACATACATATTTAATTGGAAGTAAATTTTTCTGACTGCAGTCAGTGATGCATTTACTGTGATATTTGATACATTTTCATAGAATGCGAGCGTTTTACATGTTATGACGAAATCAGCTCTATATATTAGATTTAAGGTTTGCTATTTTAGCCTTGACATCCTTTACAAAAATAAGAAAACGTGTATTACTAAAACGAAGGACGACATTTTATTTAGATCACCTAAATTGCTTCCGCATACTTCCGTGTTTCCGTGGGTGGGGTTGGATTACCGAAGTAAGTATTGCTGTCAATTCATTATTTTAATCACTTAAATTTCTGACCCGTTTTGGGTTAAATTCAACCCAGCAGTGGAGTCATTTTTAACTAATAGTTGGGTTAAAATAACCCAGCGTTGGGTTATTTTACTTTTTAACCCAGCAGTTTTTAGAGTGTATTTGTTAAACCTCTGAAAAGAGGGAGATGAAAAAGGATGACATGAACACAGGGTTTCTTCACTGCCAACTTTTTGGGAAATCTTTATTTATCACAATTTACAATCAACTTTGCAAAACAGCATCAATTGTCTTGTTTCTTCATTTCACACATTTTTACAGAACCTCTTAATTATAGATCATTTTAGTTATTTATATATAATATTTGGTTATTTATAATCTAGACATTAATTAATTAATTAATTACACAGCTTTTTAGAAATGCCTGATCCATACAATTCAAAATAACATTTATATGCTCTTTAAATAACTTGCATCTGTATCAATACATCAATTCTGTAATCCACTTTTCACATCTCAATATATTCACCTTTTTTTCCACAAATCAGTCAATCAACACTAAATTACTGAATTAAACATTAAATACAACACGCCAATGTTTAACTCTCTCTCAATATGTATATATATGACCTTGCGCCATTATGTAGGCCTTGCGCCCTCTCACGCCTGAGCTCGTGCAAATTTAAACTAATACACATTTAAACATTTCCAACCAAACACAATTGATATCATTTTGAAATTCATACACTCTTATGTGATATTATAATCACATTATAACATTGTATCTTTCAGACTAATACCTGAAAAGAGGGAGATGAAAAAGGATGACATGAACACGGGGTTTCTTCACTGCCAACTTTTTGGGAAATGAAGAAAACCTAGTTCTCCCTCTAGTGAACCGGCAGGCAAAAGCAATCGATCTTGTACCAAACTAATAGAATGCAGGTGAACTAAAACTACAAACAAATGACATAGGTATATTTTATAAACAGTTGTAATCATATTCAAAATATTTGTAAATTACTTTTACTGTTTTCCTCTTTCAGAGAACACAGATATATTTCCTCTTTGTGAACAGGCAGGCAAAATCAATCGCTCTTCTTGTACCAAACTATAGAATACAGATGATGCACAGATCACACCATATCATCAAGTTCGCCAATGACACGACTGTGGTGGGTCTCATCAGCAAGAACGACGAGTCAGCATACAGAGAGGAGGTGCAACAGCTAACTACCTGGTGTAGAACCAACAACCTGTCTCTGAATGTTGATAAAACTAAAGAGATGGTTGTTGACTTCAGAAGAGCACAAGAGCGACCACTCTCCACTGAACTCAAGTGTGTTTTGAGGTTGTGTTTTAAACCTATTCAAATAAGAATATGCATTTCTTCAAAATAAACTTTAGTTCTTGGGTTGGCAGTATGCCGAATTTGCCGATATATATGTCACGATTTGCTATATCCAGAGCCGAACCTGATCTCCCTGGGGCCCTAAGCAAAAATTCTGCTAAGGGGCCCTCCTACCTGACCCGTGAGCCATGTAAACCATTTGCCACACATTCACACTTGCACTGGCAGCACTGCACAGCTAATTTAGCTAGTCAGATAGAGACTAGAGACAGAATCACATCAACTTAACTTTACTGTTATTTGCTCTTGCTGACATCAAACTGAAGAGAACACAAGTTTACCTGATTGCTGTTCTCACATTTCACACTCATTCTGTTTCTTTTCTCTCTTTTCATGGCCAGATGGATAGCTCCGCTTCATATTGTCACCTACACAGCAAACATTAACACGTGCTGTAAAATGAGGCAGGGGGAGGCGGGGCCTTGCGTAATTTGCGGGGCACTACGCAACTTGCGTAGTGAGTGTATAGGGCCGATCGGCTCTGGCTATATCTCAGTATTAAAATATATGCGCGCTGCACAGTACAGTTTAACGTTATTTACGTGTTAGATTGATAAACGTTCATGAATGAGAAAATCGCTACATGCTTTAGTTTAAAGGGAATTATTATATGCGGTAAGTCACTGCTGTCTGTCATGTCAGGAATTGAGTTGTCTTTCGAAGTTTATTGCAGTAAAATGGTCAAATACACACAATATATTAAAATTGTGATACAATTGATGCGTGTGTAATCCGTGCATTTGGTCTTAAAGTGACAGCAATCATTACTGTTAATGTTAATCTAACAACCAAAGAGTAAGAAAAATCGCTCAGAAGTTATTCAGACTTATTCAAACCATACCTACCATATTATTCATGCCCACAAATGTCTGTCTTTTGCTAAATGTAAATAAATTTCATTGAAAGAAGCAGCTAACATTAGTAATGTCATGTGTTGTTTTAGTTTTAAGATGCCTAGTCAGATAAATTAATTTATTAGAAACGTCAGAAGCAGAGTCCAGCACAGGCCAAAGTCAGAGCAGCACAGCCCAGACCTCCAGCACAGGCCAAAGTCAGAGCAGCACAGCCCAGACCTCCAGCACAGGCCAAAGTCAGAGCAGCACAGCCCAGACCTCCAGCACAGGCCAAAGTCAGAGCAGCACAGCCCAGACCTCCAGCACAGGCCAAAGTCAGAGCAGCACAGCCCAGACCTCCAGCACAGGTCTCTCCAAAGTATTATATAGCAGTTGCATAAACTGCTTAGACTAGTCCTACAAGTTAATCATTACATGTTTGACTTTAAGCTGGTTACATAAAAAGATAGATTGGTCTAATTTGAATCCAAAAAGTAAGGCTGATTAAAAAAAAGTCAAGTAAGGCTAATTACTAGTTGGCTAGACTAGTTCTTAAGACTCTAAACATAGTGGCTATGTTTATGCAACTGGCCCCTGTAGTGCAGAGATATTAGCATGTGTTTTTCACAGATAGAACCGTCTGATTATTAATAAACACATGCAAAAACGTGTACTTTTGTACAGCTCAATGTTTAGCTCAAACAGTAATCTTGAGTTAATTTGACATGACTGAAACATAAAGCTTATCTATTATTTTTGTAAATTAATCAGAATTGTTAACATTCAGCTGGTTGTAACCACAATTATGCAGTTATGAAGCACAACAGACTTATGTGATAGGCTTTATCTTGAAAATTGTAGGTGCTGAAGTCATGTTTTTGTTTAGGCCCTGGCATACCATGTACTGCTATGTCATTATTCTATTTGTCATGAATTCACATGATCTTTTAATTCATTTTTTCACCATTGGTAAAATGATAGCAGACACTGTCGGTTTCCAGCTAAATAAATTAATACTAAATATCTTTAAGTACTACAGCATAACAGGTTATATTTAAGGTTTAGAAGACCTGTATTTGCATATTTTTACTCTTCTTTTCAAGAATTAATTTTAGGTACCACCATGAAAAGCTATTTTTGTGTGAAGCATGGTTTGCATGGTATTTATTAAACATACAAACGAGTACAGGTAGTGAAAATCAACAAAGTAATCAATTAAACAGCATGAAACTAATTCAGTGGGTATTTTATCTATTACAGGATGCCTGGTCTGCTCTAATGCAGGATCAACAGGGGTCTTCAAAGAACAAGGTGTCCAGGTTTCCATAGAGTGGGCTACATTTCAAAGTTCCAACAATGAAAACAGAGACATTATTTTATGTTCATTAAGGAACAAAATCAAAAGACATTTTTGCTCAAAAGCACATGCTCTTGCTGAAAAGATAGACAACTTGAAGAAAAATGATGTGCTGGGAAAAAATGTGGATGCAATGAACATGCCATTACTTAAAGAGACTTACTCAGTGTTTAGAACCGCATACAACCTTGCCAAAAATAATAGTCCCTTCACAGATCATGAAGCACTTATAGAACTTCAGCAGCTGAATGGAGTCAAAATGGGACAAATTCTGCACTCCCGTTTCAGTGCTACCAACATTATTGAACACATTGCAAAAGAAATGCTGTGTTCAATTGTGAACAACATTGTTATCTCCTTTAGCAAATTAGCTGTGCTCATAGAAGAGTCATCCACCTTGAGTAGAAAAGCCACCATGATTGTCAACATCAAAGCCTCTGTGCTAGGTGAACCACCAGAGTTTATATTTCTTGATCTAGTGGAATTTCAAGACCAGACATCCGAAGGAATAATTAATGCTTTATTGAGTTGCCTAACAAAAGCAGGATTCACAGAGGAGTGGCTAAAACAAAACTGGGTGTCCTCTGTCTCAGATGGTGCGAGTGTTATGGTGGGCAAGCATTCTGGAGTGTCAACCAAATTGAAAATGAGATTTCCAAAATTGCTCACTTGGCACTGCATGAATCATACTGTAGGCTAGAACTGGCGGTTTCTGATGCTGTAGAGTTATTGCTATCAATCACTTTAAAATCTTTGTTGAAAAATTGCACAACATCTATAGCAAGGCAAACAAAACCAGAGAGAGTTTTTAGAATCATCGACTGAGGTTGCAACTCAGGTTCTCAAAATTGGAAGTATCTTAGATGTTAGATGGGTTGCCAGCAGTTTTCAGACTGTTCGGACTGTCTGGACATCTTTCACTGCCCTTGTCAGACACTTTGAAAAAGCTTCCAATGATGACCAGAGGAATTGCACCGAGAGACAGACATACAGAGGCTTATGTGACAGACTGAAAAGAATTTCTTTGTGATCTTGGTTTGATGTATGATGCCTTACATGAACTGTCCATTGTCTCCGAGGAACTGCAAGCTCAAAATATGACTCTACTCAGAGCAGATCTTCTTGTGAAATGAGCAATCAGGGTTTTAGCATCATTTAAAACTCAACCAGAGGAGAAACTTTCAGATGCCCTGAAGGCAAAAGATCGTGGCACATTCAAAGATGTGCACTTGAAGTCAAACCCTAAGATTAAGTCTATCAACACTGAAGAATTCTTGCAAAGACCAATCGAAAGTCTACTGAAACGTCTTCCTTTTGAAGAAGAAATTCTTAAAGATCTCAGCGTTCTGGACACAAACAGGTGGCCATCGGAGCCTGGCATTCGTTATGGTGAAGCAGAGATTTTTAGGCTCTGTGGACCCTTTATTTTGTGCCCTGACAAGGCTATTAGGGTAATGAGAGACTTAATTGAATCTCCCCAAACTGATATCTCACAATTTGAAAGCCCTTAAGAACTGTATGCAGACCTTTCCTGTCAGCACAGCAGAATGCGAAAAAGGGTTTCAGTCTTATGAATTCTACCATGACTAAAAGGAGCTCTGTGCTTCTTGTTTCAAATGTTTCAAACCTGATGATGATCAACCTCAATTTCATCCACCAATTTCACTGTTCAACCCAGAGAAATATGTAAAGTCCTGGACAGTACAACATCGCACTGCAAATGACCCACAATCATGCCAATGTAAATATGTAGATATTACAATAGATAGAAAAAATGTTTGAAACATACTGTAACAACAAATAATGCATAATTGAATGATAAATAGTTTTTATATAAGTGTATGAGTGCATATAACTGTATATAATCTTTTAGTGTTTAATGTGCACAAATGACACATTTTAATGTAATTGACGTAATAATAATTACCATTAATAATAAAGTTCCTGTATTCCTGTAGCTCAATTGGTAGAGCATTACATTTAGCATCGCAAAGGTTGTGGGTTCGATTCCCAGGGATCACAGATACTGAAAAAATGTATGTAACTCAAATGCACTGTATGTTTCTTTGGATAAAAGTGTCCGCTAAAGGCATGAATGTAAATACAAACATTGAGTTCTGTGTGTTGTTTTTGCTTTTCTTGTTTTGGCAGTATGTTAGGGAACAGGGGGTTTAAGAGGTGTGTGGGGGTAGAAGTACCACTTTTTTTGAGGACTACACCATGGGCGTACCCCCCCCCCCCCCAATTAGAGGATTGTCCCCACCCCAAAAATTATTTAAAAAATATCGCACTCTCTGTTGTGAAAAATATATGTATGTATACCTAAATTATTGTGTAAGTAGAAAAAAAAATGCATTTAGAAATGCATTTAGAAACGCATTTAGAAACCCACTGCCTGCTTTCCCAGTTCATCTCACCTACTCTGCACACACGAGTCAGGTGTGTGGCTGCGGCTCAATTAATGTTGAACTCCATTAAATAGGGTATTTTATTCACTTTAAATAAAGCGATTCTCTTTAATGCAGTTGATGCTGACTCATTCATAAATTAGTTGCGGCAAAAATGCTGATTATAAATATATATTATAATAACATTAACGGCGTGGGGCACGGTGGCTTAGTGGTGTATCCTGCCTTGATATCCGATGACGCCTGAGATAGGCACAGGCTCCCCGTGACCCGAGGTAGTTCGGATAAGCGGTAGAAGATGGATGAATGAATGAATGAATGAACATTAACGGCCACAATGAGCATATTGTTTAGCTGTGCATTTACTAAATGAGCACTGTGCTACGTCCGAACTGACCCCACTGATTTTTTTGTATAATCAATTTCTATTCTGTTCTTAATTCCTTGTTTTTATTGTTGTGATTTTTTTTATGATAGTTTTACTTTCTTTATGTAAAGCATGAATCTTTGAATTACCATTGTGTATGAAATGTGCTACAGTATAAATAAACTTGCCTTGTCTTGCAGTGTCATAGACTAGATAAAATGACAGAGAAAAGGAAAATGGACATAAGATCATTTTTCAGTGCACCTAAACGCCAAGTAAGTACAAAAAGTTCACATATTAAGGCAATTTAGTTTTAAGAATGGGTGCTTATGAAAATACTAATGTCACAATATCAATCAGGGCAAAGGAGACAGAAATTATTGAGGGACAGGTAGAGCAGGGTCAATCAGATGTACAGTGTCAGGTAAGTGTGTTGTGCTTTTATTGAAGGGATAATGACAGAATCTTTTTTTTTGGGTGAACAATTTCTTTAATGTTTTCAGAGTTGTGGCTGTTCAGCAGATGAACATCACAGGCTCACCAATTTACAGTATGATCTGTCAATTTAACAAGTGCAATGTAAACAAGTTAGTTATTATGGGTATGGAAAGCATCTTTTCCTGCATTTTTTCTGCTTCAGGAGTCAGTCTGTTCTGAGACAGTGAGAGTAGAGGAAGGGGCAGATTCAGAACCAGGGATGGAGCCGGAAACAGCAGAACAAAGAGATGATATTGCCAGCACCAGCACAGGGAGCACAGTTTTTAGTTTAGATCTCAGTGCCTGCACAACCTGTACCAACCACCTCCCCAGTGTATTGAAAAACAAATACTTTCAAATAAGTCATTGACATTTCAAAAGAAATGGTATCAAGAATTTCCATGGCTACATTACAGTCCATCAGTGAAAGGGGTCTTATGTTTTTACTGCAGCAAAGGTGTTTCAAACCAGTCCTCTTTAGGTCATGGCCGTGATGCTGCTGTCGTTAGTACAGGCTTTAGAAATTGGAAGAAAGCCATTGAAAAATTTACATCACACCAGACCTCTCAAGCCCACCAACATTATGTGACTGTCACTGCACGTCAGCCAAACCCAATCAGCGCCAAGTTATCTAGTGCATGGTATAAAAAGCAGGAGGTGGCAAGACATTGCTTGAGAAAAATTGTTAGCTCTGTGGCAAGGCAAGGGCAATCTTTAATGGGCCATACTGAATTAAGTGGGAATCTGTATCAGCTCATAAAACTTAGGGCAGAAGAGGATGATCCATTTTTATTGAAATGGTTAACAGATCGTGCCACTGCATATGCAAGACCTAAATCGCAGAAAGCCTTTCTTGGGTCCTTCAGTTGGGCATCCTTTTCAACCAGTCAGGAAAATTTAAGAGAATGTTTGAAAACATAGTTACCTCTGAAAATGAACCCATTACCACACTGAAACCTCTATGTCCAACCAGGTGGACTGTGCGTAATTCCGCTATAATAGCTGTGCTAGGGCAGTATGAGCGGGTCCTTGTTAGTCTAGAAGAGATGGCAAAAAGTGCATGTAGGACAGCTTCAACTGCCAGTGGCTTATTTGAGCACTTTAGTAAAGGTAAGACTGTGTTGGGTCTTACACTTGCTTCTGCTGTTGTTGGAGAACTTGACTGCCTAAACATTTCACTGCAGAAGAAGACACAGACTGTCTCTGGTATGCAGGATGCAGTAGATTGTGTACGATCCTACCTTCAGGGAAACAGAAATGACAAGAGCTATCTTGAATTGTTCGAGAAAGCTACATCATTGGTAAACTCCATCGAATTAGTTGACCCTATTGAGACAGCAACTTCAAGGCATTTTGCTGGCAAAGCAGTGGACCATTATAGGGCAGAGTTCTTCAAAGAATTGGATTGAGTGGAGGTTCAGTTTGGTGAGCGTTTCAACCAAGACAGTCTAAAGTCTCTGCAAAGCTTAGAGAATGTCCTTTTGACTGGATTGTTAACTGATTCAGTAGATAAGTACCCCGAGTACAGAGGTACAGTACTCTTGCAGTACAGTTGCCTCTCTTTCACCAGAAATTCTCCTGTAGCAGCAGTAGAGAGGCAGCAGAGGTCCTAAGGGGAATGCCAGTGGAGGTGCGTGGGTTGTTTGACTAAGTTGGGGTCCTTGTCAGAATTCTGTTGGTGGTTCCAGTGTCCTCATGTGAAGCTGAGAGGAGCTTCAGTGCATTGCGGTGACAAAAGACGTGGCTAAGGGCTACTATGGGCCAAGACAGACTTAACAGTGTGGTAGTCTGCAATGTGCACAAAGACAAGCTCGACAACCTTAACATAAACAACATATGCCAAGAGTTTGTGGGGCCCAGTGATACCAGGAAAAACACATTTGGTACATTTGTTTAGTGTCCATTCATTACTGTATGTTTGCTTTAAATTGCAGATGTTTTTTTTTTTGTTGTTGTTTTTATACATAGAGAAGTTTCTGTAAATTGATTATTTAATAATTGATTTTGTTACAAAACATTACTTATTTTATATATATTTTTCACAATAACAGTGAAGCCAGCCCCTCTTACTACATCCTGATATATTTTATAGTATTTGCTGTAAATATGGCAAAAAAAAAAAGTCTTGAAAACTATGAAATACTGAGTGAAAAAGATGAAAATTTCAAGTTAAGGGCTCTGCTTAGTCAAAAATGAGGGGACATATGGTGACCCAAACAATACTACATGTCTCATTTTAAGCTAAACCTACATTCAAAACTACATTTAAAGGTGGGGTCTCCGATTTTTGAGAAATGCTTCAGAAAACTGAGTCAGGCCAAAAAATAAACAAAAAACAAAACAAATGAGTAGCCAATGAGCAGA
The DNA here is from genome assembly GCF_030014155.1 of Tachysurus vachellii. Taxonomy (NCBI): domain Eukaryota; kingdom Metazoa; phylum Chordata; class Actinopteri; order Siluriformes; family Bagridae; genus Tachysurus; species Tachysurus vachellii. The sequence goes on from NC_083460.1 coordinate 20,498,440, forward strand.
AAGAGGCGTGTCTTGTCAATATGTGGCGGAGAGAGCGTTCAGTGCGCATGTGTGACATTAGCAGAAAGCGGTTTTAACATTGACATGGAGGATAAAAACAAAGAAAGAAAGTGAAGAAAGGCTTACGATAAGGCAAGAAGTAGGACCCGTGTTAATATAGGATCAGCTTTCCAGTGCTGGAGAGAACTGAAGGAGCGAGAAGTTGGCCGAATATTCACAGATTGGAGATTCCTGAGTCAATAACTCCCGCGTTTTCCTAGTAACAGCGTTTAGCTCAGGAGTTATTGACTCGGGAAACTCCAATCTGTGAATATGCGGCCAAATTTACTTAAGACGCCGAGGTTGATTTTTTCTTTCTCGATAGGTGAGATCGATAGGTTGGTTTTTCTTTGTTACACAGAACTAATATATGCCGTCCTTTGCATGATTATGCTTGTGTGTCATTTTTGCTTGTTTGTTTAACTGCAATCGTATTGTTCTTCCCTTCAGTTATGATAAAGAGACATTTCTTTCCATTAGTTGCCTGGGTTGCGTATGTATGTGTGTTCGGAGCTATCAATACAGGGGTGGGACCCATTTGGGTTAGGGGCGTGTTTGTTTTTGGTGATTTTATATGTCAACATTGGCTTTCAAAAATCGGAGACCCTACCTTTAATTTCAAAAACAGCTTGAAAACTATGATATACTGAGTGAAACAGATGAAAATTTCAAGTAAAGGGCTCTGCTTAGTGAAAAATGTTGGGGCATATGGTAACCCAAACAATACAACATGTCTCGTATTAAGCTAAAACTACATGTGAGTAAAATAAAGCCCTTTATTTGTTATCAGGATATGGAGAAAGTCTAATATATTACATCTTGTAAAATCAGACATATTTAGATTCCTTTTTACATAGACAGAGAATGGTTTATTGAAACGAAAGGACATCAGAAGAAACAGAATGAACTAAAAGCTTCAGTTCACTCAAGTCAAACAAACAGAGACCTGCCATGTCTAAGTGTATAGGTGAATGGGAACTGAGAATCTAGCTGAGGGTAAGGTGACTTGAGCCAGCCCCTTTTACTACATACTGATATATTTTATAGTATTTGCTGTAAATATGGCAAAAAAAATGGCTTGAAAACAATGAAATACTAAGTAGAACAGAGAAAAATTGTTTATTTCTCTGCTGTGCTTAGTGAAATATGAGAAGGAAGAGTAGTTTCAATACCAAACAATACTGCACAATCAATTTTATGTTAAACCTACATCCAAAACTACATCTAAGAGCAGAAACAGCTTGAAAACTATGAAATAATGATGAAAATTTCAAAGAATGAATAGTCATTTCTTGGGAGACTCTGATGACAGTGAAGAGGAAGGTGCTTCTAAAAAGAGAGCCAGGGGTCCAGGCAAATGTTTAATACAACCACCAGCTTCTGTTATCTCACCACCACCTTTTATCCCAAGTAGCGGCACAGCTGCTCCACCTCCACCCATTTCCCCACCTCACTGTTCACAGAGACCAGCAGAAGAGCAAACCCCTTCTGCAAGCAGGGTCTACAGACCTACCTGGGGGGAGGTAGCTGTTTGCAGAACGTTTACATTCACAAACAGCTATGTATGTTACACACTGCATGAGAGGGAATATTCAAAAGCCATAATAGGGGCACTTTAAAATTACGATCCTTTTGTTTACAGTGCATGTTGGGGTGTGAAAAAACACATGCATAAAGAAATAATGAATATAGCTCATTATTTTTAATGTTTTAAGCAATTTTTTTTATCTGCCATTTTATAAATCTTTTGAATGGTCTGCCAGCCAATCAGAAAGTCATATTGTTATGCCTATAATAAATAACTAATAAAAGATCACTTTATTCTTGGAGAAGATTTCACGCTGCTTTCCTCTGCGTCTGTCCGCCACTTCGGGACCAAGAGCGCATGCGCAATGATTGCCTGGCTTCGTGGAGGTTTTACTTGCGATTGACATTTTTTGCATTAGTTCATTAGATGACAAAATACTAAGTAAATATTACTTGGGCAGTTCCATTTGAAACTACTTGTGTATTTAAGCACAATAAATGAATACGAATTTAAAACAAAATCTTGTCAAATAGCGTCTTTACTCTGTTGACCTACAATTTACTACACAGCACGAATTCATTCACTTTGTTATTGTTGCAGTCTCTTGTTTCACTCTTATGGCCAGATCCAAGCGCGCGCACATTCAATATGTTTCAATGTCGTCAGAACGTTCTAGAAATTCGGCGCCTCCGCTTTTTTCATTTGAATGTAAAGTCCCGAGGAGCGCCGAGTGCTTAAGAGTTTCTGTTTAAACTTGTGATCATGAGCGGAAACGAGGTTTCTACAGAAGGAGCTGAGATATCAGGTGTTTGTATATGATATAGTCAGATATCAGAAATAATCCCATCGTGTTTCTTTTGTGTTTTTATTTATTTTACACTCAGGAGGCCAGAAAACTCAGGAGAGCTGTTGCTAGTGTGTTGATGGCAATTATACTGTGTTCTATCTATCTATCTATCTATCTATCTATCTATCTATCTATCTATCTATCTATCTATCTATCTATTTATTTAACAAATCATTTGTTAATGAAGATGGATGAATGTGTTTGATAGCCGCCCTGCTAACTAGTTAGCGCTAGAAATCAACTGTCACAATCTAGTTAGCAATTGTCTAGATGGATAAACATCTATAGTTCAATAACACTGAGCTCCTATCTGCTGGTTACAAATCATTTAGCTGGGATGGAAGTCCGGATCAATCACAGAAACTTTCCCACCAACTTGTGGCATTTGGTGACTGATCCTCAGATCTGTTCAATCTGCTGGGATGATAATGGGGAAGGAATACTGATCTGTCCGGAGGCCTTCAAAGCTGAAGTGCTATCTACAGCCAACAAGAAGATGAACAATTACTTCAGAACGACAAATTTCATCAGTTCTGTTCGCCAGCTAAACCTGTATGGCTTCAGAAAAGTGTGCCCGGACTATAAGATCTCGTTGACGAAAGTCAACTTCATACAGCACTTTTACAACCCGAACTTCAAACGGGCGAACCCAGAGCTTCTGGTCAACCTAAAGCGACTCACGCCTTCCAACAGGGCCAAGCTTGCCGCCGGGCCAGAAGTGTCCAAGCAATCGAGTCCTTCCAATCATCCGATGCTGAATTCACCAGAGAACTCTGCTGTGGTCAGAAGAGTAGATGTGCAGAACAAACTATAATTTATTCTTTCATTTATATATTCATTCGTTTTTTAGTAACTACTTTACTCTGGTCAGTTTCAAGGTGGCTCCAGAGCCTATCAAAATAAAACTGGGTGCTCTGATTAAGATGCCAGCCCATCACACACATTCACACCTATGTCCTATTCCTATCATCTAAGAGGAGGATGTAGGAAGTATGAAATCTAAGTACCTTAGAGGGGGAGAAATTGGGTAACACAGTTGTTATAAAACTTGATATTTCACCTGCCAGAAGTCCAGAAGATGGACACTAGGAGCTGCATTGTATTGTAATATTGTTCCAGAATAATGTATTAGTGAGATGTTGGTAACATGTGATTGTTTTTGTTCGTTTTGTTGCAGAGAATCATTGCTGTATCCCAGGCTCCTTGGATTCAAACATGCCCTGCTCCCAACAAGAAGTTGCCTCCGATGCTCCTTGTGGCTATTATCCTGTGAGAGCTGAGAAACTTTTTTTAGTTTACATACTAATCAAAAGGAATTGTCACTGCAAGTATTTTAGCCTGTGTAGCTACACTAAGGTTTGGTAGGAATGTAAAGGTAAAACCTTTATGTGTGCTGTAACACAGAATTTTACCACTTATTGTCCAGGACTACTCATTTAGCCAAATCCTGCACACTGTCCAGGATCCAAAGTGGCAATCAGCTGATGCTCCAGATCCCAGGAAGAGTCACATGAACCTGGACACTGTATTAAATGTGGAAGATGAAATGGAGGTCAGGTTATACAGAAAGTATTATTATACAGTTACGTCAGATTAGATGATCCCCTATCATTAACAGCCCCTGTGCTAATTGTGTGTGTGTGTGTGTGTGCGCGTGTTCTTATTCAGGCTGCTGCTTTCTTCACTCTGCTTACCGATGTCGACTTATGATGAAGACAGTTAATTATCAAAGCCATCTCTTGTATTTCTCTAAACCATTTCTTTAATATAAAACTCTTGAAACATGACAATACCAATAGCTCTTGCAGAGGCATTTATTATATTAAATGCAATGTGATATTTGTATAAATTTAACATTTGTACATCAGTCTAGTCATAACTATTGATATTTAAGAATAACTATTTGAGAAAAACATTATATGTATTGATAATTCTTTTTAGATTTAAATATACATTTAATGGGACTTTGACAAGTAATATTTTAATGCAAATTTGACTTGGCAATAAATTATATTCTTTAAATCTTGAAGGTTGTTACGAACCCCCACTTTCAATAATGCTCGTAGAGGAGGGGGCAAATAACATAAAAGGACATATGTATGAAACAATGCACAGAAATGTGAGCTTTGGAAATAAGTTATGAACAACATTCTAATATTTAACAAAAGATCTGAAACAAGAATCAATGCAGTAGAATATTAAATATTCACAGTTTTGCCTAAGAATTATTTATACTGTAGGCTGATGGTGGTGTAGAACATTTATGAAGCTTTAAACAGTGCCATAGAGGTTTAACTTACAGACACTGGTCAGTCTTTACAAAGTGCTCTGAACGGACATCATTTGGATGATATTGAATTTATTTTCCTGCACACAGAGCAGTAATAGTGAGACAGTAATGAATCATGTAGTTGTAGATGAGCTCCACACACAGCAATTCTCTTGCTCTGCTGCTCTCAGTCTAACAGTACGCTGTCTCTACAACTACAAAGTGATATGATAAGTGACTTTTACTTAAAACATTAGATATATATATTTTTTAACTTTTCTTAACAAACACTTGTACATACAACTTGAAAATATAATGTGAAGTTCATAATGTGAACTTAAGAGTATGCATATAGTCAAGTTAAAAATGTGAGTGTGTACAAAAACTGTTAAAAGTAAGTAAATGTAGCATAAAAATATAAGTATTTACATTTAAAGTATAAGTATTTATTTGTTGTCTAAATAAATGGTATCTGCCCTTTTGTATTTGTAAAAGTGCACGCTTCCCCAACAGCGTAGTGTTGGACCGGATCTGAGCCAAATCAGGTACGCTTGTGCCAGATTTGCGCAAATCTTAGCCGTGCAACGTTGCTGTGTTGATTGCCTCGATTATGCATAAGGATTGCGTAACAATTGCATTTACGCTAATGCACAAAAATATATATTTATATGTGAGGGTTTTTAGTAAATGTATGTGTGTCATGTTTGTTTTACGTTTAGGCTACTTGCATCAAGTTTGGTGTTAGAAACCATCATATCTCTGAGTGCAGTTTTTTTTTAAACTCATTTGAATCTACTGTCTATACCTTTTGTCTCTGTCACCAAAATTGAAGCTTTGTACCTGTAAAATCATGGCACAGGTCTCATTTCATTTTGTTTCTTTTTTCAAAGAGGGCTGATGAAGAGAATAGAAATGACCTGTATTATTTTCATGTTTTTAAGTACTTTTTCTTTTATTGTTTTATTGAGTATTTATTTTGACATTTTTCAGTAGTAGTAGCAGTTGTTCAGGGAAGAGACTGTGGAGTCTCCGGGCCAGGACCAAAAGATTGAAGGACAGGTTCATTCATCAGGCTGTCAGGAAGCTGAACTCGCTCTCGAACTTGCCTCCACTTCCCTTTTCTGCCCCAGGCACCACAGATCTATGAACCCAACACACTCCTCCAGATCCCACATCCCCAGGTCCTTCCACTCCCCCCTCCCACTAACATACGACAACATGCACCAGTCAATTTGTGCAGCATTGGTCTGCTCATTTTTCACTTTATCTGCATATGCCTTGCACTGGTTTATTTAAATTCCATTGTTAATATTATGCACCTTGGGACTGAGAGAAATACAATTTCAATTCTCTATTCAATTCAACTCTTCTTACTGTAACATATCATAATGTAAAAAACACATTTACTTAACTTATGGATGCCTTACTCATGGTCTGTATTCAGCCGTGTTAGAAATTTTCTTTAAACGTAAACGTCAAACAAATATTCAGGTTTTGTTTTTTTTCAAAGTGACTATTTTTTAACAGTGCTGATTTAAAATATAACAGGTTCCTTGTGTTGATCATTACTGTTAAACAACAGATTAATAAGATTAATAAGTGTGCAGGAAAAATGTAGGTAATTTATTTCAATAATTACAAATGTTACTTGTTTTTTTAAGTATTAAAGTTGGGTGAACTCAAACCATTTTGTATATTTCACAAATACTTTGTTGTTAATTTTATTTAAAACCTATTCAAGTTGAATTGACTTAATAAGTGTGATGATAAATAGTGCATACATAGTTTAAGTAAATCCAACACATAATTTTCTTAGAGTGTAACCATGACATTCACATTACTTAGTACTTAACCCAACAGCAAACAGAAATAAATCATGAATTAGAAATAGAGTAGAATCTCTCCAGGAAAATGATACAGACTTTTTTTAAATAATGAAATAAAATGAACAAATATACTAAATGATGTATACAAATTTTACACAGAAATGACCGGAATTTACATATTTACTAAACCCATAAATTAAGTGTACTACAAAACTAGCTTGCACAAAACAGTCACTAAACAAAAAGCGATGACCTGCACACAGAGCAGTAATAGAGAGACAGTAGTAAATCATGTAGTTGTAGTTGAGCTCCACCATCAAAACACATTTCATCTCGTTAGAAAGCACATGGAAAGAGAGATCATATAGTTCATTAACACGGAAAAATGATTGAAATACCCGTACAAAATAACAGAACACCACCGGCACAGCCAATATGAAGCGCGCTCACATTAAAGCAGAATTTAACTAAAAGAACCCTTGAACTTTAATAATTATCCTGTTATACAGTGGTGTGAAAATGTGTTTGCCCCCTTCCTGATATTTTATATTTTTGCATCTTTGTCACACGTTAATATTTCAGATCATCAAATAAATTTAAATATTAGTCAAAGAAAACAAAAGTAAAGACAACATGCAGTTTTTAAATGAAGGTTTGTATTACTGTTTGTAAACCTACATGGCCCTGTGTGAAAAAGTGTTTGCCCCCTAAACCTAATAACTGGTTGGTCCTCCCTTAGCAGCTAGAATTGCAATCAAGCGTTTGCGATAACTTGCAATGAGTCTGTTTCAGCGCTGTGGAGGAATTTTGGTCCAGTCATCTTTGCAGAATTGTTGTAATTCACCCACATTGGAGGGTTTTCGAGCATGAACCGCCTTTTTAAGGTCCTGCCACAGCATCTCAATAGGATTCAGGTCAGGACTTTGATTCGGCCACTCCAAAGTCTTCACTTTGTTTTTCTTCAGCCATTCAGAGGTGGATTTGCTGGTGTGTTTTGGATCATTGTCCTGCTGCAGAACACAAGTTCGCTTCAGCTTGAGGTCACGAACAGATGTCAAACACTTTTTCACACATGGTATGCCAGGGCCTAAACAAAAACATGACTTCAGCACCTACAATTTTCAAGATAAAGCCTATCACATAAGTCTGTTGTGCTTCATAACTGCATAATTGTGGTTACAACCAGCTGAATGTTAACAATTCTGATTAATTTACAAAAATAATAGATAAGCTTTATGTTTCAGTCATGTCAAATTAACTCAAGATTACTGTTTGAGCTAAACATTGAGCTGTACAAAAGTACACGTTTTTGCATGTGTTTATTAATAATCAGACGGTTCTATCTGTGAAAAACACATGCTAATATCTCTGCACTACAGGGGCCAGTTGCATAAACATAGCCACTATGTTTAGAGTCTTAAGAACTAGTCTAGCCAACTAGTAATTCGCCTTACTTGACTTTTTTTTAATCAGCCTTACTTTTTGGATTCAAATTAGACCAATCTATCTTTTTATGTAACCAGCTTAAAGTCAAACATGTAATGATTAACTTGTAGGACTAGTCTAAGCAGTTTATGCAACTGCTATATAATACTTTGGAGAGACCTGTGCTGGAGGTCTGGGCTGTGCTGCTCTGACTTTGGCCTGTGCTGGAGGTCTGGGCTGTGCTGCTCTGACTTTGGCCTGTGCTGGACTCTGCTTCTGACGTTTCTAATAAATTGGAGCAGAACTGGCCTACACTGCTTCTCTTACTTTGGACACTATATCACAACATATAATGATTAGAAATCAGAATTCAAATCTTCTTAACACAATAATTGAAGATACACAGATTATGAAAATAAACAGTTTTCTGATGGCTGACAGATCAACACCCAACATGTAAGGCACTATGTGCTATAAAATATCCTTTAGTTTAGTTTATTTAGTTACCTTCCAAAATAGTCAGTTAGACTGACCTTCCTCTTTTCCCTTCTTCCTCTTCCTACCATATCTAGATGAGAAATGGGCAGAATTAGACATGAACTATGCATAGTTAAACTAACATGGTCAACAACATAATCTAGTTAGCTAACTAATTTATCTGACTAGGCATCTTAAAACTAAAACACATGACATTACTAATGTTAGCTGCTTCTTTCAATGAAATTTATTTACATTTAGCAAAAGACAGACATTTGTGGGCATGAATAATCTGGTAGGTATGGTTTGAATAAGTCTGAATAACTTCTGACTTTTTTCTTACTCTTTGGTTGTTAGATTAACATTAACAGTAATGATTGCTGTCACTTTAAGACCAAATGCATGGATTACACACGCATCAATTGTATCACAATTTTAATATATTGTGTGTATTTGACCATTTTACTGCAATAAACTTCGAAAGACAACTCAATTCCTGACATGACAGACAGCAGTGACTTACCGCATATAATAATTCCCTTTAAACTAAAGCATGTAGCGATTTTCTCATTCATGAACGTTTATCAATCTAACACGTAAATAACGTTAAACTGTACTGTGCAGCGCGCAGATATTTTAATACTGAGATATAGCCAGAGCCGATCGGCCCTATACACTCACTACGCAAGTTGCGTAGTGCCCCGCAAATTACGCAAGGCCCCGCCTCCCCCTGCCTCATTTTACAGCACGTGTTAATGTTTACTGTGTAGGTGACAATATGAAGCGGAGCTATCCATCTGGCCATGAAAAGAGAGAAAAGAAACAGAATGAGTGTGAAATGTGAGAACAGCAATCAGGTAAACTTGTGTTCTCTTCAGTTTGATGTCAGCAAGAGCAAATAACAGTAAAGTTAAGTTGATGTGATTCTGTCTCTAGTCTCTATCTGACTAGCTAAATTAGCTGTGCAGTGCTGCCAGTGCAAGTGTGAATGTGTGGCAAATGGTTTACATGGCTCACGGGTCAGGTAGGAGGGCCCCTTAGCAGAATTTTTGCTTAGGGCCCGAGGGAGGTCAGGTTCGGCTCTGGATATAGCAAATCGTGACATATATATCGGCAAATTCGGCATACTGCCAACCCAAGAACTAAAGTTTATTTTGAAGAAATGCATATTCTTATTTGAATAGGTTTAAAACACAACCTCAAAACACACTTGAGTTCAGTGGAGAGTGGTCGCTCTTGTGCTCTTCTGAAGTCAACAACCATCTCTTTAGTTTTATCAACATTCAGAGACAGGTTGTTGGTTCTACACCAGGTAGTTAGCTGTTGCACCTCCTCTCTGTATGCTGACTCGTCGTTCTTGCTGATGAGACCCACCACAGTCGTGTCATTGGCGAACTTGATGATATGGTGTGATCTGTGCATCATCTGTATTCGATAGTTTGGTACAAGAAGAGCGATTGATTTTGCCTGCCTGTTCACAAAGAGGAAATATATCTGTGTTCTCTGAAAGAGGAAAACAGTAAAAGTAATTTACAAATATTTTGAATATGATTACAACTGTTTATAAAATATACCTATGTCATTTGTTTGTAGTTTTAGTTCATCTGCATTCTATTAGTTTGGTACAAGATCGATTGCTTTTGCCTCCCGGTTCACTAGAGGGAGAACTAGGTTTTCTTCATTTCCCAAAAAGTTGGCAGTGAAGAAACCCCGTGTTCATGTCATCCTTTTTCATCTCCCTCTTTTCAGGTATTAGTCTGAAAGATACAATGTTATAATGTGATTATAATATCACATAAGAGTGTATGAATTTCAAAATGATATCAATTGTGTTTGGTTGGAAATGTTTAAATGTGTATTAGTTTAAATTTGCACGAGCTCAGGCGTGAGAGGGCGCAAGGCCTACATAATGGCGCAAGGTCATATATATACATATTGAGAGAGAGTTAAACATTGGCGTGTTGTATTTAATGTTTAATTCAGTAATTTAGTGTTGATTGACTGATTTGTGGAAAAAAAGGTGAATATATTGAGATGTGAAAAGTGGATTACAGAATTGATGTATTGATACAGATGCAAGTTATTTAAAGAGCATATAAATGTTATTTTGAATTGTATGGATCAGGCATTTCTAAAAAGCTGTTTAATTAATTAATTAATTAATGTCTAGATTATAAATAACCAAATATTATATATAAATAACTAAAATGATCTATAATTAAGAGGTTCTGTAAAAATGTGTGAAATGAAGAAACAAGACAATTGATGCTGTTTTGCAAAGTTGATTGTAAATTGTGATAAATAAAGATTTCCCAAAAAGTTGGCAGTGAAGAAACCCTGTGTTCATGTCATCCTTTTTCATCTCCCTCTTTTCAGAGGTTTAACAAATACACTCTAAAAACTGCTGGGTCAAAAAGTAAAATAACCCAACGCTGGGTTATTTTAACCCAACTATTAGTTAAAAATGACTCCACTGCTGGGTTGAATTTAACCCAAAACGGGTCAGAAATTTAAGTGATTAAAATAATGAATTGACAGCAATACTTACTTCGGTAATCCAACCCCACCCACGGAAACACGGAAGTATGCGGAAGCAATTTAGGTGATCTAAATAAAATGTCGTCCTTCGTTTTAGTAATACACGTTTTCTTATTTTTGTAAAGGATGTCAAGGCTAAAATAGCAAACCTTAAATCTAATATATAGAGCTGATTTCGTCATAACATGTAAAACGCTCGCATTCTATGAAAATGTATCAAATATCACAGTAAATGCATCACTGACTGCAGTCAGAAAAATTTACTTCCAATTAAATATGTATGTGAAATATGAAATAGTGTACAAGTTAAAGAACACGAAATCCAATGAAGCAGTCAGGTCACAGTAATAATAATAAAAGTTTATTAACTATACACAGTTTAATTAATAATAAAAAACAAAACAAAAAAAATATAGCTGCAAGCAGCGATGACGGGCCTTCGCACGTTAGTTCATCACTATACGGTGCCTTCCAGAAAACAATGCACGGTGGGCAAGTGCATCAAGTGGGTAAATATCAGTGGACTATTTTATGTTGTTACTGACCCATTTGGGGACTGTAGGTGAATGAAACCCCACATTTTAGACAAACGGGGGCACTAGTGAGCCACTTAAGAGACACACCTTTGTCTGACCTTTTTGTCCACACTTAACAGCCGACAAATGTGATGTATGTGTCAAATTTCAAGTTCATCTAAGCACGCCAAAAGCCTTGAATATGCCTGAAATAAAAGTAAACTTTGACACGATGCCATGGCAACAGTGTTTGAGATATCAAAAATCCGTTCGCAATTTCGCATCTGCAATATCTCTGCATCATGGTGGCCAAGTCTGGTCTCAATTGCATGAATCCCCTAGGAGGAGTATTTAAAAGTTTACCGCATGCAGCTGACAAAAAATCCACCTTTGTGACTGACACACTTCCTGGGGCCTGTAGGTGGTGCTATACCCAGGACTCACAATAAGCACATTGATGTGATCGGAATCCTTGGCCGAACATACACACCACGTGTCATCACAATAAGACATTTTTTGCTTTAGATATTAGACACTTTCTTTTTCTCTGAATTCACCATAACTTTGTCGCCTCGCCATGGCAGCACCGTTCGAGATATCAAAAATCCCTTCGCAATTTAGCAAGGGCAATGTCTCGGCATCATGTTTACCACGTTTGATGTCAATCGCATGAATTCCCTAGGAGGAGTATTTAAAAGTTCACCGCATGCACTTATAAAACAATCCAAAATGGCCGACTTCCTGTTGGGCGGAGCTCATAGTTTAGAGCGCGAAAGTTGTTCGGGTCGATGAGATCTATATGCGTCCCAACTCTCGTACATGTGCGTACATAATTGCCCGATCTGTGCACCAATGTTTGTTTTTGCATTACAGGGGGCGCTACAGAGCCCCCCTGCCACGCCCGTATTCCAGCCTTTGCCCAAGCCTGGCGTCGCACGACTCTGAAGTGTGTGCCAAATTTCAAGAGTTTTCGAGCATGTTAAGGGACCCCAATTGGCCAATGTGTGGGAAAAAAAATAAATAAATAAATAAATAATACTCCCGAGGAAAAACAATAGGGCGTCGCACCATTCGGTGCTCAGGCCCTAATAAGTTACAGTTTGTCTGCAAAAATGAATGCTGCCAGAACTCTTATTGCTGGTGTCTCCTCCCACGGAAGTCCATATACCACAAACTGCCACACCAGGGAACTCTGCTTGCTGCCATCAACTAATTACATAGAAAATATTAATGTCAGTCAAAAGACATTTTATCCAAGAATTGCTCCTAATTTATCCTAATGATCCTGGGTGTGTCACGAATAAAATGGCGGTCGAACATGTTTAGTTTCAAACCTTATTTAGCGTGAGCTGACCTCAGACATTCCCGCTTGTTTCAAACTAACCACAGGCTGTATAGGAATTTAATTTTAATCCTGAATAAAAAAAAAACTATATATTATGTAGTAGCTCGTAGTGAATGAATCTCGTTTGCTGTTGAATGTAGTTTACAGCGAAGTTAAACAAAATGTAGAGCGGGAAATTGGATGTCCTAACAAAATACGTTACCATCTGAATTTGTTCAACATTAAATAGTCTGGCTTTGTTAAGACAACATCAGTTTGTCATGATAAACTTTACCTATCTACTGATTATTATTCTGAAATCTGGGCTTAGATTTTGGACAACGCTGACTTACTAACACGTGTTATTCAAAAAAAGTATTTCAGGAGCTAAATAATAATGATTATTTAATTAAAAGGGTTCATTTCATTTATCTAACAAACTAGGCTAGATCCAAGTCATGATAATCTTTAGAGATTTGAGATCACTTTAGATCTCTGAGATAACTAGCATGATCATGATCTACTGGATTGTATATTCAGATTTGTTAAGACATTATTGAAGAATATTCCTCACATCGTCAGCAGTCAAAAACAGCAAATCAGTGAAAAGCTGCCAGTGAGACTGTACTGGATGAAGAGAAGTTAACACTAAAATCCCTGCAACAGCTGAACCTTCGTTCTTTATCTAACTTCTTATCTTCTTATAGGAAAATATGAATATTACTAAAATATTATGATACTTTAGCTTTGTGTTTTTTTTATTTCCTTCTAAGATTCTAACTTACAGTGATACCTCGAGATACGAGTTTAATTCGTTCCGTGACATTGCTCGTATCTCAAATTGCTCGTATCTCAAAGCAATTTTCCCCTTTTAAATTAATTGAAATCCCATTAATCTGTTCCAGCTCGCAAAATTCCACTCCAGTTGTTTTGTTTGTGTTTTGAATATGAAAAATGTACAGTACCTGTATTTGTAAATAACAAATATTGTATAAAAACATACAGTAATAAAAGAGAATGTTAAAAAAATAAACTGGTTTTACTTTAGGATGCGCACGGAGGTTGAGGGAGGAGTAAACAGGCGGAAGAGTTAGGAGGAATTACACTTTCACTTTCGTTCATGTACTCGCACTCTTAATGCTACTTTACACTTAAATTGAACTTAATTAAACTTCATTTAGAGCGGGGAGATCAGCAACTATCAAATAGAATAGACCCCCGTATAACAGAACCATTAATCATGCATAGAGTTAAAAATAGGAAAGGAAAATAATAAATGGATAAATAAATAATTAAATAATTAGAGAGAGAGAGAGGGAGAGAGAGAGAAAATATGTGGACATTTATGATGTAAACTGGTACAACGAACAATTTACAGTAAATGGTCGGGTAATATGGATGTCGTAACCGGATTGGTGTGCGTCGTGGACAGCTGATTAACAGCTGATGCACGCTTGACGACGTGGCCTGCCAGAACTAACGCAATGCTTGATTTCTCTTAACTTGACTGAACTTAATTGCTACAATTTCTGTTTTCTTTACATTAATTTTGCTTAATTTTCTTCATCACTTTTTTTCTCTTCACTTGTTTTTGCCTTTTTTGTCACTCTTTCCTCACTAACATCTGCCGGTCGTTTTAATAAAAACCTGTCCGGTCAGCATATCAGATGCGGTCTAGTCGCACAAGTTCAATTTTTTAACGGATCCAACGCTTAAAACGGATCCGAAAATTGCGGATCTTCAGATGGTCGGCGCCTCACGCAGCGCCTTTGCGACTCTCCATAGGAAATTAATGACTTCCTGTTTATCGGCCGTCGTTTATCGTGTGCAGTGAAAATGCGGCTTTAACCGAGTGAGACGCGGGAAGCTGAGGCGGGGGAAACAGAGCACACGTGGTTGTTGGGGATCTTTGTTTCGGCGGCGGCGACTCGGATGCTCGTATCTCAAAAATTTGCTCGTATCTCAAGCCAAAAATATGGTCGAATCACAGCTCGTATCTCAAAAAATTCGTATGTCAAAGCACTCGTATCTTGAGGTATCACTGTATTACAGTAGATAATTAAATTATGAGATTTGAACACTTTTGGCTCGTAAATAAATAAACAGAATTTTATTTTTTTAATTATTTTTTATTCAAATGGTAGAAGATTTACAATAATTATTTATTAGATATTTCTCTTATTCTTATTATTTTTCTTCTTCCTGTTTCTGCTGGTCTTGTGTCTGTACATCATCTTCAGGGTTTCCTGAAAAAGAAATGCAGAAGTCAGAAATGACTTTTGAGTGGTTTTTAAATCCCTGTGTAACCCTGTGAGTCAATATCAGCACATGTCCAATTATGATTAAAGATTCTCACCGGCTTGTGACCAGCTTCTCGTGCCTTCAGTAGGGAGTCCATTTCATGTACCTACAAAAACACACACACAGAAGTGAAAAACGAGGGATAAATGGGTGGGGATTGGTCTTTAAATGGCCAAAGCTAATTCATCATGTCAAAGATATTTACACATCAGATATGTGTGTGTGAGTGTGAGTGTGTGTGTGTATGTGTGTGTGTGCTCACCTTGGCACGCAGGAGCTCAGGAACACTAATCATATTCATGATTTCGAAGTTGTTCTCTCCCTGTATTAGCATCCATGTGATCTTACTGGCCAGAGAGGGGTGGATTTTCTTGACCAGAGGAAGCATGTAGTCATCTGCAGAGAGAAAGAGAGAGAGAAAGTGTGTGAGGTGTGTGAGAGAGAATAGAAATGGCCATCCAATCATGTAAAATGTGTGTTAATATTGAGTAACCAAAGCAAAAGGAGTTGAAGGCAGAAAAACATGGATTAAAATGCTGAGCTGCTGATCAGGAGTGTATACGAGACAGAGGTATGTGTGTTTGTGTGTATGTGTGTGTATGAAACTCACAGGCCTTCTGAATCTGATCGTCTAGTGCCGCAGACTCCAGCATATAGATGGTCAAGCGTTTCCCACTTGGTGTAGATGTGGGTGCATCCTGGGGACATAAATTATTATTAGTAGTAGTAGTAGTAGCAGTAGTAGTAAAAATCACACATTTAGATATTGTAAATGTTATAATCTATCATACATTATATTATAATATTAAGCATGCAGAATATTATTGTGTGTGTGTTTTATCCTTACTTTTGTGCTGTCGTCCAGCTGCACATCATCCACATTAGCCACAGATGTAGACGACTCCACATCTGCAGCTGTGGCTTTAGCAGTGTCTGACAGTGCAGCTGGAGCTTCAGCTGGGGCTCTTTCAATAGCTGGAGCTTTTATAAAGTCTGGGACAGAGTCCACAGAAGGAGCTGTCTCAAAGATTGGGACGATGTCCTCAAGGGGAGCTGTCTCAATGCCTGGGACGGTGTCCACAAGGGAAGCTTTCTCAAAAACTGGGATGGAGTCCTCAGAAGGAGCTGTCTCAAAGCCTGGGACGGTGTCCTCAAGGGGAGCCGTCACAAAGTCAGTGACTGCTTGGACAGGGTCCTCAGAAGGAGCTGTTGTGATGGCTGGGTCGGCTTGGACGGTGTCCACAGAGGCAGCTGTCGTGAAGGCTGGGACAGCTTGGACAGGGTCCACAGAGGGAGCAACAGCTACGGTGTTCTTGTTGCAGGGAGGCAGCACAGGTTGCTGGAGTTTCTGTAGTGTATTGTTCTGAACAACTTTCCGAACACCGTGCGCAAAAAATCGTCATCGATGGTGCAGTCGAGGTTTTTGATGAAGAGGTTATTGGTTTGGTGTTGGGGCGAGCCTCAGGTTTGCGCTCATCACGGTCCTTAAAATACTGAATGGTGCTGTAAGAGAACAGAGCTACTGCTCTTAGAGTGTTTATCTGAACCCTGCTCTTAGATGTTGTGTCTTCACCAGCAGAATTACAGCCTGATGTTGACTGAAATACCCTCATTAGACCAAACAGAACCTCTGTTTCAATAAACAAGGAGTTCAATAAATGTCAAATGTAATTAGTTAAAGCACAATGTAAAAAACCCTGACATTTGAACTTTGGCTGTAAAAACATACTAATTTACACGTGACTTACACGTATTGGTCGTTCAGCAGCATCCCGTTGAGCCGATTGATGGCCGACGCAGCTGCCTCCTGTGACTCAAATTGGACATAGCCAAATCCCTTTGATTCCACAACCTTCAGGAGAAACACAGCATATCAACACATAGTGTACAATCAATCTGAGCTAGTACACACACGTTAATCATGATACACAGATATTCAGCTATTTAGATCAGAACAGATCAAAGTCTGTACCTTGCACGACACGATCTTCCCAAACACTGAGAAGGTGTCAAACAGGTCAACGCTCTGAATGGACTTGTCCAAGTTCTTTATGATGATGTTGCTCCTGTTGGTCCAGTTCAGCATCCGTTCAAAGCGAGACCACATCACACGCATGGGTCTCTCCAGAAGAAGTTCAAAGTCAAACATTTCCAGTGCTCGCTCGGCTGAGGGAACCAAAAGAAGTCATTCATTTCAGTTTAAACAATCAATATAATATGTGTCTATTTATAATAGGTATATACACAGTCAGTTTCAGAATTATTGGCACTCTTAGTAAACATTAGTATGAAAAATGTATTGTAGCATTTTTAGTCTAAGACAAACAAATATTTTTTTTTTTTTTACTTTTTTTTTACTTTTTGTACTGTTTAAAGCACCATACATGAGTGTATTTATGTAATACAGCAGTTAAAGACTAAATAAATGCCCCTGTAGCCTTAAGACAACTAGAAAGTGCAGAAACGGTGTAGAGAACAGCGTTGTCGTGTCTTCGGTCTTGTTTGTATTACCGTCGTATTTATAGCAGAAGTTGACATAGGCATAGCCGAGTGAGTAGCCGCTCTTCCTGTTCCTGCTGATGTGGACAGATTTAATGGGTCCTGCAGGTCTGAATCTTTTAAGAATCATCAGTTCTGTCACTTCAGGGTGCAGATCTCCAACATACAGTGCAGTCATTGGTGAAATCTGCTACTGTAAATTACTGTCAAATGTTTAAACGTTACTAAAGTGCTGCTAAAATGCTGCTAATGAATCAAACATGCTGCTAATTGCTGCTAATTGTTGTAAAATCGCTTCTAATCGCTGTTCACTGTGTTGCTCTGTTTCTGTCGATGGTCTGATGGTCTGAACTTATAGAACATTACGTCATCTTGGAACTCTGTTCAAATTTTAAAAACAAACAGCGGAAAGTTTTAATGTCCAGATATATTACAGATCTAATAGCTTATCATTAAACACTATTAAACATCTCTTTCTGTCTTTTCTTTCTTTCTTTCTTTCTTTCTTTCTTTCTTTCTTTATTATTATTATTATTATTATTGTTATTGTTATTGTTATTATTATTATCATTATCATTATTTATCACAGAGTCCGTCCTGTGTCCCTTCCTCATTCAGTGATGTTGCCAATGATACAAGAAGACATTTTACGCCGGTTTGCGCTTCACTTCCCAGAGCGCGACACTGACGTCTGCAGCGTGTGGCGCACGCGCCTGTCTATGTGTGTGTGTGTGTGTGTGTGTGTGTGTGTGTGTGTGTGTACAAAGAGGTGAACATGGGCAACACACTAGCTAAACACACCATCATGAAGCGTGGCCCAATAGCAAAGTGTTGTACAAATGGGTGTTAAAGGGGCGTTCAAATGGATGCACATGGACTTTTAACAACCATAATCCCCATAAGTCAGCCTTCCCCTATTTTTCCAGTTGAAACACATAAGCACGATACATGCACCTTGCTTACTAGGCCAGCTGTAAAGTTATTACTGTGAAGTTATCCTTATTGTTCAAAGGCTTCCTAATATATTGTGTAACCACAGACAGGGGCAGTATACTGTATAAGTTCCCTTTCGGAGCAGCTTCCACCAAGCTCTCCACCCTACTCCACATCACCTACTAAACCACCAACAGGTTCTGCTTTTAGATATGCTCTAGCACTCCTGGTTAGATCTTTATAATTCAAAGCTTAAACGACATGCCTTCATCACCTCTGGCTTGCTCATTAGGGATAGGGATAGATATATAGTATTTTAAATTAATATTTTTTAATTAATTTTAAACTTTAATTGTATGTATTTATTTATTTTTATTAAATTTTTTTCTTCTTCATATTATATATTTATTTCTTAGTTCCTACTTATACTTTCAGACAATGGGAATTGTTAAAAGCGCTATACAAATAAACTGAATTTGAATTTGAATCTAATTACCAAGTGAGCAGACAGTCGATCGGCTCTTTAATCGCTCTCACAGTACTTTGATGTTACATACAAATCAGTGTTGACTGTGCCACCTCAAGATGAACACACCTAATGTCTGTTAGGGTGGCTGGGTGGGGGAAGAATAATGTGTAACACAAGCATTTTCTTGTACCACGGACTGTCATTGTAAAAAGCCCAAATATGTTTTTGCAGAGATCAATGCCCTGATGACGAAGGTCAACCAACAAGAAGCTGAGAAGGCACTGACAAAATGGTTCACTGGGGCAAGAGACAGAGGACAGAGGGCATCAAGAGTGCACCAAAGGATGTCTGTTTAAGGTTTTCTGAAAAGTTCTAAGTGTTGTTTTTAAGTTCTAAGGAGTTGTTTCTTCTTACTGTTGTAGTTCTTATATTTTGTTTTTACTTCAAGTTGCTAACTTGATTTTAATCTAACTTTAAATGTAATTTTTAAACAACAAGGGGGGATTACTTCACATGTGCACTAGACAAACTGAGGAGACCATCAGGAACCGTGTGAAGGTAGCAGCGTCGTTATATAGTGACTAGTCACCTAAAATAGCCCCCGCCTCAGAAGGGAAAATACAAGATGGCCCGGGAGTGATGTCATGAACCAGGACGTGTGGGAAGAAGTGCTGACAAATATGGCTTTGAGATACTGTAAGAAGAATAAAACACCTCAGGATGTGCTGATACTATATGATAAACTATGTTTATTAGTATGTCCGCTTCACGTCAGGCTATCACACCTCTCCACTGTTAATTGTTCATAACAAACCTGTAAACGCTTTGGCAATAACATGTAGTGCAGGTGTACTTCTAATTTACTGTTTACCCTCTTGACTGAAATAGCATTGTACCTTACATCACATCCCTATACTAGTACAAATTCAATCTTTGTGCATTCTACTCACTAAGCTGGACAGTTGAAAGCATCTATAACTGTGTTTTATGATTTATTATACACACTGATATTAGATCAGAAACATCACTAATGTGAACTACACCTTTTAACTAGATTTACATCAAGGCCTGCTGTCTGTTACACCTTGCATGTCCTACGGTATCTTAAATGATGTCCGTTCAGAGTACTTTGTAAAGACTGACCAGTGTCTGTAAGTTAAACCTCTATGGCACTGTTTAAAGCTTCATACATGTTCTACACCACCATCAGCCTATAAATAATTCTTAGGCAAAACTGTGAATATTTAATATTCTACTGCATTGATTCTTGTTTCAGATTTTTTGTTAAATATTAGAATGTTGTTCATAACTTATTTCCAAACTTTACCACATGAGTATAGAAGCTACAAAAAAAGAAATTACTTTATTGAATAAATCATTTAGTACATTTCATGCATCAGGGCTCACATTTCTGTGCATTGTTTCATACACACACCTTTAAGATATAGTTAGAATTTATTGCTAATCAAATTTGCATTAAAATATTACCTGTCCCACTAAATTTCTATTTAAATCTAAAATAGTTATGACTAGACTGATGTACAAATGTTAAAATTTATACAAATATCACATTGCATTTAATATAATAAACGCCTCTGCAAGAGCTATTGGTATTGTCATGTTTCATGTCTTTTTTAAAGAAATGGTTTAGAGAAATACAAGAGATGGCTTTGATAATTAACTGTCTTCATCATAAGTCGACATCGGTAAGCAGAGTGAAGAAAGCAGCAGCCTGAATAAGGAGAACATGCGCACACACACACACACAATTAGCACAGGGGCTGTTAATGATAGGGGATCATCTAATCTGACGTAACTGTATAATAATACTTTCTGTATAACCTGACCTCCATTTCATCTTCCACATTTAAAACAGTGTCCAGCTTCATGTGACTCTTCCTGGGATCTGGAGCATCAGCTGATTGCCACTTTGGATCCTGGACAGTGTGCAGGATTTGGCTAAATGAGTAGTCCTGGACAATAAGTGGTAAAATTCTGTGTTACAGCACACATAAAGGTTTTACCTTTACATTCCTACCAAACCTTAGTGTAGCTACACAGGCTAAAATACTTGCAGTGACAATTCCTTTTGTTGGGAGCAGGGCATGTTTGAATCCAAGGAGCCTGGGATACAGCAATGATTCTCTGCAACAAAACGAACAAAAACAATCACGTTACCAACATCTCAATAATACAGTATTCTGGAACAATATTACAATACAATGCAGCTCCTAGTGTCCATCTTCTGGACTTCTGGCAAGGTGAAATATCAGTCGTCGTCGTCCCCCCGCCTAATGTACTTAGATTTCATACCTCCTACATCCTCCCCAGGAATAGGACATAGGTGTGAATGTGTGTGATGGGCTGGCATCTTAATCAGTTTGTTCTGCACATCTACTTACCGACCACAGCAGAGTTCTCTGGTGAATTCAGCATCGGATGATTGGAAGGACTCGATTGCTTGGACACTTCTGGCCCGGCGGCAAGCTTGGCCCTGTTGGAAGGCGTGAGTCGCTTTAGGTTGACCAGAAGCTCTGGGTTCGCCCGTTTGAAGTTCGGGTTGTAAAAGTGCTGTATGAAGCTGACTTTCGTCAACGAGATCTTATAGTCCGGGCACACTTTTCTGAAGCCGTACAGGTTTAGCTGGCGAACAAAACTGATGAAATTTGTCGTTCTGAAGTACTTGTTTATCTTCTTGTTGGCTGTAGATAGCACTTCAGCTTTGAAGGCCTCCGGACAGATCAGTATTCCTTCCCCATTATCATCCCAGCAGATTGAACAGATCTGAGGATCAGTCACCAAATGCCACAAGTTGGTGGGAAAGTTTCTGTGATTGATCCGGACTTCCATCCCAGCTAAATGATTTGTAACCAGCAGATAGGAGCTCAGTGTTATTGAACTATAGATGTTTATCCATCTAGACAATTGCTAACTAGATTGTGACAGTTGATTTCTAGCGCTAACTAGTTAGCAGGGCGGCTATCAAACACATTCATCCATCTTCATTAACAAATGATTTGTTAAATAAATAGATAGATAGATAGATAGATAGATAGATAGATAGATAGATAGATAGATAGATAGATAGATAGATAGAACGCAGTATAATTGCCATCAACACACTAGCAACAGCTCTCCTGAGCTTTCTGGCCTCCTGAGTGTAAAATAAATAAAAACACAAAAGAAACACGATGGGATTATTTCTGATATCTGACTATATCATATACAAACACCTGATATCTCAGCTCCTTCTGTAGAAACCTCGTTTCCGCTCATGATCACAAGTTTAAACAGAAACTCTTAAGCACTCGGCGCTCCTCGGGACTTTACATTCAAATGAAAAAAGCGGAGGCGCCGAATTTCTAGAACGTTCTGACGACATTGAAACATATTGAATGTGCGCGCGCTTGGATCTGGCCATAAGAGTGAAACAAGAGACTGCAACAATAACAAAGTGAATGAATTCGTGCTGTGTAGTAAATTGTAGGTCAACAGAGTAAAGACGCTATTTGACAAGATTTTGTTTTAAATTCGTTTTCATTTATTGTGCTTAAATACACAAGTAGTTTCAAATGGAACTGCCCAAGTAATATTTACTTAGTGTTTTGTCATCTAATGAACTAATGCAAAAAATGTCAATCGCAAGTAAAACCTCCACGAAGCCAGGCAATCATTGCGCATGCGCTCTTGGTCCCGAAGTGGCGGACAGACGCAGAGGAAAGCAACGGGAAATCTTCTCCAAGAATAAAGTGATCTTTACAGATAACTTATGAAATATTTGCTTATTGGTCAATTTAGTTTTTAATCTGTCCGCAGTGGTTAAAGAGTTAACGCGTTAACTGTTAATATAATGTTAGTTTAGAGACAAAACCCGGATAGCAAACTGATTCCGGAACGGATCTGCCGCGGAGGATCACAAGCTGCGGAACGGATCCGCGACACGGTCCGGAACGGAGTCCACTTGCACAACGCAACGAATCCGGAACCGATAAGGATTGCGGATCCAGACCAGATCCGATCTGAACCCGTTTATTAGTGGGTCATTTGGTCTGCAAAACTTTCAGATCCCTCATTCAAAACTAGTATTCTGCCCAAAACTATCCACAGAAATATATTAAATCTAATGGTGGACCAACATTAGATAGACTGGATTGCTCTATAAGCTTGAATCTATCAATGTGTCTTTATTAATATTAATAAAACATGAAATCATTCAAAACTTGAAAACCAAATTTTTAGCCAGTAACAATAAAACTTTATAAAAAAAAATAGGTAATTACAGACTATAAATGTAGCCTATTTACTTTTTTTAAAATATAGTTTTATTCATGAATACATTGAATAGGCATTACAGAAAAAATTAACTTCAACCATAAATTGTACCAAGAACATAGTTTCACTAAATGAAAAAGAACATAAAATACTCTTGGGTCAGGATGCTGACAGTGGGACGGCCCCTTGAGCTTCCCATATCTGCTGCCAGGTTGAACCACCGTATTACATGCTTCGTAATTTCCTCATCGGTGGCAGTGCGGGAGACATGGTTCTTTCTCACAGCATCTGTAATACACAAGCAGATTTTCATTAAATGTCATGAAATTACATTGGCACTACCAGGTTGTTTTTTTTAAAGGATAGACATAACCACTGCATTTACAACAAAAGTGTACAATCTGACATTTATAGGTAACTTTTGGCACTCTAGCGGTTAATAAACAAAACTGTATGCGTCTTGCACATAGAACATTGTAGACTGAGCTACTTCTCTTTGTTTATTTCTATGGCGAGTCATGCAGGTTAAGGATACTCCGCAGCAGTTGGCCTCCAACGCTGTCTAAAATAGTCGGAATATATAATTAGAAGTGTTTATAGGTGTATTGTAGGTAATTCAGGGCAAGACAAAAACACACTTTGGACGATGGATTCATGTACTTGTTCCTTACATAAATGTTTTAAATTTTAAACAAAAAAGTTACATAATGTACCTAGTGTAAGGGATAAGTTTGACTTTTTTTTTTAGCTTATATTTTTTAGCCAGACAATATTTATTACATTCACTTACACAAGAGTACTTCTTGGACTCTTGGATTTTTTCCCATTCAATTGCAATTGATCGTCCTCTCAAGATCGTCATGGAACATGCCGGAAAGCAGGTTCCATGTGACACGTTTGGTGTCATGGCCCCCAATAGTTGCCAGGGAGGAAATCTAAAATGTAACAAAAATCTGTTATTTATTATAGGCATAACAATATGACTTTCTGATTGGCTGGCAGACCCTTCAAAAGATTTATAAAATGGCTGATAACATTTTTTTTACTTAAAACGTTACAAATAATGAACTATATAACAGCATGTGTTTTTTTCACACCCCAACATACACTGTAAACAAAAGGATCATAATTTTAAAGTGCCCCTATTATGGCTTTTGAATATTCCCTCTCATGCAGTGTGTAACATACATAGCTGTTTGTGAATGTAAACGTTCTGCAAAGTTGTAAATCCATTCTAAATAAAGTTATTGTCTCCTAAAAGAATGAATAGACTCTGAACAAAATTAGGAAATATTAAAATAGCATAATAGGGGCACTTTAACAGTAAAACACTGTGAAAATGCTAGAATGTAATGTAAACTTACACCTTAAGGATATTGGGAAAAGCAACTCACCACACTAAACTTTGTTTGATTATTTGCTAGATTTTTTAGCCAATCCTCAAAATTCTCCACTTCTTCCATTGATGTTAATGGAAACTCAACTGCATCGCCAGGCATTTCCATGTCTTGGCCTGCTGGGTTCAACTTGCTCGTCTAATAATTTACTTTAGACATGATTTGCTCTTGTTGATGTTTTATTATTTCCAGCAAGCTCATTATGTGGACTTCTGCAGCTGTAAAAAAAAGAAAGAAAAATGTTTGTAATATATAAGTAAATTTCATTCTGCATTGGTCAACTCATTAAGGCAAAATTCACTTTGTGAAGATGGAAATATATAATCACATATAAACATTGAGCAGCGAACAAACAGAAGCTCAACTAAATGTTTGATTAAGTGATTATCATTTTAACCATTATACAGAATGGCAAAATAAAACTTTCATTGAATAAAACTAGATTAAAATGCCCATACATTTAGTTGACAAAAAAAAGAACTAAACAAAAACAGGACAAGGTTGACAAAATATGATAAAATCTAAAAAGTAAATAGAATACATACAAAAATAGCTGACAGTATAAACACTATTTGAGTCTTATATCCAATGAGGTATTGCTCACCAGAGCAGGCTATACTGTCTGATCGACATCTTCCCCACCGCCAGGTAGGTCTGTAGACCCTGCTTGCAGAAGGGGTTTGCTCCTCTGCTGGTGTCTGTGAACAGTGAGGACGGGAAATGGGTGGAGGTGGAGCAGATGTGCCGCTACTTAGGGTAAAAGGTGGTGGTGAGATAAAAGAAGCTGGTGGTTGTATTAAGAGTTTGCCTGGTCCCCTGGCTCTCTTTTTAGGAGCACCTTCCTCTTCACTGTCATTAGAGTCTCCCAAGAAATGACTATAAAATGGTTTGGAAAAAAAACAACATTGAGCAGTAAACATCTTACCTTGATCTGCAGACGCTCTTATTAATAATTACATAAACATTTTCACTGGCCTAAGAACGTAAGTTGTTAATCAGTGTAATTGGTTGAAAATGGTTTCTCTGAGAAACCAGGAAACACACTGACCATTGAAACTCCATTTCAGCTGGCTTCACCTGTGTGGTGGTTGTCGGGTTTATCATATAACACTAAATTATGTTTTTGAGCAAATATAGAGTTAATGTAGAAAATGTTAACGGTAAAAGTTTATGTAAAATATAAAAGGAAAATATATGTATACTAACATTGGCTTTGGCCTTCTTTTTGGCCAAATCTCCTTCACTTCCTCTTCAGACTGTAGAACTGATGCGTTACACATCAGAGATTTCTTCAACAGTTGTCGTGCCTCAAAGTAGTCATCTAAAAATTAAATAGCCTGCATGTTAAACTTCAATAGACCTTCAAATTCACTGAGTACAAATAACAGAACTATAGACAACAGAACAATATGAGAATGATTAAAATTGATTTTTTCCCAAAAACATAAGGGCAAAATACTTTGATAGTTGCTTACAATAGCCATTGTGATTTAAAAAATAATAAATAGCATACCACATGATTTAATAACTCTGGCATCATATGTTTTCCAGTCAGGTCCGGGTTCCTCAGAATTTTTCACTACCCTGTTCACTCTTTCATCATTTTTGTAGTTTGGCCAATAGACAACTCCATCGCTGCACCACTTTTGTGGCACTACTGCTACAGTTTTGCTGACCAGAAACTCAATTAAATGGAACATTCTTAACCGAGAAGGAAAGAAACAAACAGCAGCAGAGAAATTTAACTTCCTTTTTCAAGAATTTCTGAAACAATTGTTATTAGTCAAATACATTCTATAGCCATCATTATTAATCAGTTATTGCTGTGGCGCATGCGTGTGTTGTGAATTAGGTGGAAAGTTTTCGTGAGACGTGTGTATATAAATATGAATAGTGTACGCAAGTGTTTATTATTGAATGAGACTTTCAGTGAAATGTGAGATTTGCCGATCATGCTGTTTATACTTTCAGAACAGTGTTAAATGCTGTAATGTGAACCTGTGTCAGTATTTGACTAAATAGCTGGCTAAATCAAATTTGAAACAGTATTTAATCTTACTTTACTCAGATGTCCAGAAAATATGAAACTCCAAAGACTGGTGGCACTTGAACGAACTGTAAGCTGCAACATACACACACACACACACACACACACACACTATCATGATTTAATATAATACATGGGTGGTAGAACTGTCAAAATGTAAACAAAAATGGCCTAAAAATAAGAGAAATTCAGTGAAAACAGTAGGTAACGTTCGGCCATTAACATGATCATTTCTCACCTGACATTTTACTCGAAGCGGGAGAAAATCTGCACTCAGGGTTTAATAAAAATCTGGACAGCTAACGTTAATTAAATCATATCACCTCCCATGGAGAAAGAATTCATTGTAATAGCTTTTTACTCAAAGTTATTAATAATTACCAAATACATTTTGACTCAAATCTACGCTAATGACAATTTGCTAGCTTGGTTCCACAATCATTTCAGAAATAAAAACATTAGTATGTTGAACGTTATGAACAGTAATGTTACAGGCTAAGTAACGTTAACTGTAGAAATAAAGCAGATTTTAGTTATTCTTACCGTGTTCCATCCTCGCCGACCTGCAGATTTCCAGGTATGGAGAATGATTCAGTGATGGCGACAGAATGATTCACAGGTGGAGAATGATTCAGTGATGGCGACAGAATGATTCACAGGTGGAGAATGATTCAGTGATGGCGACAGAATGTGTGGTGTCTTCTGCTTATGCACTTGCACTGTTATACTTCAGTAAAACAATAGGGGCAGTATGGGGAATGAAGGGTTGAGAATGTGAAGAAGAAGAAGAGAAGTGAGTGGGGTATGAAGATGAAGAGTGTTGCACATGTTACGTGAACGAGTGAAGTAAAGCGTTGTTCCGCTGACCTTGATTGCTTCTTTTACTAATACAACACAATACCACAAATTGGCGACGAGGATGGGATCGTCAGCACCATTTCCAAACCTTTTCTTGCCTGTTCCGGGAGAACCTGCAATCCCTTTCAAAACGTGGGAGCGGATGTTTCAGAATTACTTACTAGTCATTGATGTGGAAGGACAGGAATGGTCGGAGGTCAGGAAACGAGCTCTTTTATTGCACTGCTTGGGCACCGAAGGTCAAAGAATCTTTTATACATTGCCGGACACGGGGGATACAATGGCCGCTGCTATTACTGCTTTGCACACTCATTTCACGCCCAAAGTAAACGTGGTCATGGAACGACACACATTCCGGAAACGAGCACAACAAGTCGGCGAATCGATAACTCAATACGTTGCTGCACTGAGAGAACTGTCGTCTACTTGTGAGTTTACAAATGCTGATGATATGATTCGGGATCAGCTAGTGGAAAATGTAAGCAATCCGCGAATCCGTGAGAGACTTTTGCTACAGGATAAGTTAACACTGACAGATGCTATTACAATTGCTCAGCAAATTGAAACCGCTGGAGAAAATGCAAAAGTAATGTCGAGTACTCAGAACTTTCCGGTGCAGACCGTACGAGTCCAGGGAAATACTAGACGCCGTACAGGAGGATTCAAAAACAAATCGCCTCCTCAGCGACCATCTGCCTCTTTTACAGCTGCTTCAAAGGTGACTTCAGCTACACGCTGTTGCTTTCGCTGCGGCTCGGACCAACATCTAGCCAACGCGGTGGAATGCCCGGCAGCCAAGGTAACATGCAAAAATTGTAAGAAAAAAGGTCATTTTGCACGGGTCTGTAGGACTACGCAAACGCATTCAGTACATGAAGTCGCGATGCCTGAGTATACAATGCTGTTAATTCGAGACACAAACGTGAATACTAAACTACAGTGTACAGTGGAAGTGCAAACGGGTGCAATTTTGCGATCTGTTACATTGACTGTAGATACTGGTGCTTCAGTTTCCGTACTGCCTAAAGTCATTTATGAGGATTATTTCGGAAAAGTACCCTTACACCCACCTGCAGCGCGATTGGTTACGTACTCGCGTACTCCAATTGATGTGCTAGGTTGCATGCGCGCAACTGTGAAAAAAGACTGCAATACATGCGCTGTGGATTTCTACATAGTAGAAAAAGGAACCGCGTTGATGGGAATGGATCTCATAACTGCACTACAATTATGCATTATAGGGGATAAGATTCTTTCTGTGCCTGTCACAACTGCAAATGCCGCCTCTTCGGAGTCAGTACTTCATTTATCTGCGCATGCTGAAAGGCCCTCAGTTGGATGTGTCACGGGATTCATGCACAAAGTGAAAATTTCAGATGCTGTCACTCCAGTTCGACAAAAGTTAAGACGACTGCCTTTTTCAGTGAGAACAGCTGTATCTGTGGAAATTGAGAGGCTCCTTTCTGCCGGTGTAATAGAACGCATTGATGCATCACCATGGGTTTCACCAATAGTGGTGACAATGAAGAAGACAGGTGGTATAAGAATGTGCGTGGATTTGAGAGAACCGAATAAAGCGGTGATAGTAGACTCTTACCCCTTGCCTCATATGGAGGAATTACTGACTGCTTTGGCAGGGTCCACAGTCTTTTCCACAATTGATCTGGAGAGTGCGTACCACAAGTACCTTTGCATCCAGAGAGTCGTGATCTAACAGCTTTCATTACACATGATGGACTGTTTAGGTTTTGTAGAGTACCATATGGCCTGGCTTCTGCACCCTCAGTGTTTCAAAAAATGATGGAGTGCATACTTAAAGGCATACCAAATGTGCAGAACTATCTTGATGATGTCATTTGTTTTGGACGCACTGAATCTGAACATGATGCTGTGCTTAACACAGTGCTGAAAAGATTGCATGCGGCTGGATTACGACTAAACGCACAAAAGTGTAAAATTAAACAAAGGGCCTTGCGCTTCTTGGGACATTTAGTGACTGCACAAGGTGTTCAGCCTGACACAGAACACTTACAAGCCATAGTACAGGCTCCAGCTCCTACAGACGCAACTACCTTGCGTTCATTTTTGGGCATGCTCTCTTGGTACAGTAAGTTTATACCCAACTACGCTACCGTAGTCGAGCCGTTACGTGCATGTCTTCGCCAGGAAGGTTCTTTTCAGTGGAACAGTGAGATGGAAAATTGTTTTGCTGCAGTGAAGAAAATGTTGGTTGCAAGTCCAGCATTAGCCCTTTACAACCCTTCCTTACCGTCTGTTATATCGACCGATGCTTCGGATTATGGTCTGGGAGCTGTGTTCACACAAATACACCCTGATAACACTGAACACACAGTTGCTTTCGCTTCAAGAACTTTAACTCCAACTGAAAGGAAGTACTCCACAGTGGAAAAGGAAGCGTTAGCTTGCATATGGGCAGTTGAAAAGTGGAGAACATATCTGTGGGGGCACAGATTTACGCTTCGCACGGATCACCAAGCTCTAACTACCTTGCTTTGTACAAAGGGCGCTGACAGAGCCGGAATGCGAATAGCAAGATGGGCTGCACGTCTCTTGTGCTTCAACTATGATGTTGTTTATCGTGCAGGTCCCTTGAACAATACAGCGGACTGTCTATCAAGACTACCCTTGCCAGCCGATACGGCTTTGGATGCAGATCCTGAGCCTGAACTTGTTGCGCTACTTTCAACGTCACAGACTGCTGTTACTGCTGCTGAGTTTAAAGCTGCTTCACAAGCTTGCCCTGAACTTTCTGCTTTGCGAGCCCAGATTAACAAAGGCTGGCCTACTTCAGCAAAACCACTGAGTCCAACATTGCTGCCATACTTCAAATTGCGTCAGGAATTGTGTGCCATGGACGAATTGGTGCTTAGAGGTTCACGTTTCTTGGTGCCAGTGGCTCTACGCAGAACACTGGTCACTTTAGCGCATGAGAACCATCAAGGAATAGTTCGGACGAAACAACGCTTGCGAGAGTTGTATTGGTTCCCAGGCATGGACCTTATGGTTCAGACACAAATTGCTACTTGCGCACTGTGCCAAGAGTCGGACAGAACTGCAAAGACTTCTGCTTCTCCATTACAGCCAGTAACTTTCCCTGCAGCTCCTTGGTTGAAAGTGGGCTTAGACATAGCTGGACCGTTTGAGACCGCTGCATATGACTGCAGGTATGCTATTACACTTACTGACTACTACTCTAAATGGCCGGAAGTTGCATTTACACCGTCAGTTACAGCGTCGGCTGTAGTCGGATTTCTGAACTCTGTTTTCAGCAGACACGGCAACCCAGAGTGTCTGGTGACGGATAACGGTCCTCAGCTGATTTCTTCAGTCCTCTGTGACTTTCTGAAAGAACGAAATATTGTCCACATCAGAACGGCTGTTTATCATCCTGCTGCTAACGGAGCGGTGGAGAGATTCAACAGAGTGCTTAAAGACTGGGTGCAACTGATCATACTGCAAAAACAACAGTGGAAACAATCAGTCTTGGACTTTTTGCAAACGTACCGTTCTACTCCACATGCAACGACTGGTGTTTCACCGTTCGAACTGTTATACGGTAGGCGAATGAGAACTAAACTTACTGTATTCACGCCGTCTTCCAGTAATGTCCTGGACAAGGTTGTCAGAGAGCGAGTGTTAACTCGACAGGAGCAAATGAAACGGTACTTCGATGCCAAACATGGGGCACGGAAGCCTACTTTTCGAGTGGGGGATAGAGTGCGTGTACGCAAACCAACACACGTCCCCAAAGGACACACAAAGTTCACAAAACCTGTGGAAATAACCAAATGTGTAGGTCCTTGTACATTCAAGTTGTCGGACGGACGGACGTGGCACTCATCTCAGTTATCCTTGTTCCCTGAGATACCGAAACAGCCGTCAGAACAGTTGGCTGGGGAAGTCCCTGTTACAAAGACAGATACTGGACAAAATACAGAAAGACGTTCCGCTAGGCAACGTAAACCACCTACCTGGTTAAAGGACTACGAAAGTAAATAAGAGAGTGGTTACTAAATCTGGTGTATCGAATGTAATTGATGCAGGTACAATAGTTCAGTTTCTTTAAGGAACAGTTATTCTAATGTATTAATGCTTAAAGGTGTATATGCAATGGTGGGTGAACATTTCCTTATGTTAAGTTACCTCAGGATGTATTGTTACGTAATGGGGGAATGTGGTGTCTTCTGCTTATGCACTTGCACTGTTATACTTCAGTAAAACAATAGGGGCAGTATGGGGAATGAAGGGTTGAGAATGTGAAGAAGAAGAAGAGAAGTGAGTGGGGTATGAAGATGAAGAGTGTTGCACATGTTACGTGAACGAGTGAAGTAAAGCGTTGTTCCGCTGACCTTGATTGCTTCTTTTACTAATACAACACAATACCACAGAATGATTCACAGGTATTGAAAAAATAGATAAGATTTGCTGCATATTAATCAAGTTAAACAGAGATTATAGTCCCCATTGGACCTGTACAATATTCTAATATTGAAACAATATTCTAACCCTGTCAGGTAGATGACTCCCAACATTTATTGTTCATACGGACATGAATGCAGTTGTTCCAAAATGAATTAACTGCTCAAATTTCTAATCAACATTTATTATTATTTATTCAAATTTGTTCAAAAAAATCTATTTCTGAGATTAACATTTCTAACATGTTCCATTCAAGGTCCTGCAAGGTAAGTGCAGTAGTGCAGTATTACACAGATTTCTATAGATATACATATATATGTACACATATACAACCACACACACACACACACACACACACACACACACACACACACACACAAACACAAACATATACAACCACACACACACATACACAACCACACACACACACACACACACATATATATATATATATATATATATATATATATATATATATATATATATATATATATATATATATATAAATAAACCACACACATACACACACACACACTCACACACATAGTGCAGTATTACACAGATGTCTATAGATATACATACATATGTACACATATACAACCACATACTGTACACACACAAATACAACCACACACACACACACACACATATATATATATATATATATATATATATATATATATATGTATATATATATATATATATATATATATATATATACACACACATAGTGCAGTATTACACAGATTTCTATATATACATACATATGTGCAGATATACAACCACACACATATACAACCACACAAAGCACGTAAAGATAGCTTCACCAATCATGTAATAAAGATCATTGTACTGGACAGCACTGCAGGAGAGGAAGACGCCATAATTGCTGATGTCATTATCGTCTTTGAGGAAACTGAGGTGCTGTTGGGATGTAAGAATCTCACAAATGTGTTCCTTCTGCTCATGGGCTTCATTTACTCCCTGAACTTAAGCTAAGCTAAGAAACACATTTGAAGTCTTTCAGAAAATCTTTCTTGGGCTGCATGCTATAAAATTGCATTGCATTATTTCATTTAGTAATAATTTTATTATACAAAAAATGACCTGAAGCAAAATCTGGCTGTGGCCTCAGTTTTTGATTCTGTAGTCTTTGCCAGATCTGTTATCAAAATCATTATAACTGAAATGCTGTTATTCTTTATTTTTGTGTGCAGGTGTAGAGTGGTGTATTAATAAATTAAATGCAGATTAGTTTACAGTTGTCGCTGCATAATTTGACTGCTTTCAAGTCAGGTCAAGTCAAGTCAAGAAGCTTTTATTGTCATTTCATCCATATATAGCTGTTGAAATATATAGTGACCCTGTTCAGACTGCAGGTAAAAGTGGCCCAAATCTGATTTTTTTTGGGGTCAAGTGACCAGGTCAGACTTCTTCAGGAGTAGTGTGAACACTCAAATCTTGCCCAGATCTGATTTTTTCAAATCAGATTTAGACCACTTCCATACTGTATGTGTTCCTGAATCAGACCCAAATATGATTTTTTCCAATGTGGCCGCAGTGTGAACAACCAAGGTGGATTTGATGCGACTTTTACGTCAATCTACATCGACATTCGTCACAATTATGCGCCGGTGAGTACGCACACAAACGTGACTACGCCTACAAAATGGAGAACAGTGAAGGAGCAAGTCAGCGGAGGGAGAGTGAGGTGTTAGACCTAATTTGTATATGGGGAGATACTTCAATTCAGGCAAAACTAGAAGGATCATACCGTAACCGCTACATGTTTGAAAAGATATCAAACAAAATGGAAGAACGAGGACAAGGAGAACATGCTCTCTTTCTCTTATTCTTCTCGTCCTCAGCACCTGCTCATTAATGTTACGGCTGCCATTACACAAACATTTTGAAAGAAAAGCCCAAATGCTTACTTCCTCCATAACCTCGCCAACTTTTTAGCGCAACAGCATGCTGCGTGTGACGTCATTGTTATTGTTTGTTTGCGCATGCGGGTCAGTTCGAAACAGCAAACAGTTCACACTGGTATCTGATATAGGCCACATTTTAAAAGGTATTGTGAACAGCCAAACAAAAAATTCAGATCTGAGCAAAATATCCGAACTGAGCATTAAAACTTGCAGTATGAACGGGGTCAGTGAAATGTTTCTCCAGGATCAGGGTGCTACATAAAACAAAGGCAGGGATAGGACGTTAGTAAGTCGTCTTAGCCACATAAAGTGCAACTGTGCAACCTGGTGCAAACAGTGCAAGACAAGACGGACAAGACAAAGACAGTGCAGTACAATACAAACAAGACAGACAAGACAGTGCAGGACAAGACAATACACAAAATACAAAAAAGACAGTACACAAAAAACAGTAAACAAAAAACCGACCAGTGTCAGTACTGTATGTAAATACTGTAAGTTCAGACAATATTGCGTGCAGTAATACTAGAATGAACACAGTTTCTTAGCAGCATGTCCCTGAGATAGTGTATAAGATTGTGCAAAAACAGCGACAACTGAAATATTGTACAGTATGAGCAAAATGACTGAAGTGTTAGACAGTGCAAAAAAGTGTGCAAAACAGCATGTAAACAGTTTGTAAACAGTAAGCATGTAAACGGTTTGATGAATGTAAGCATGTAAACAGTTTGATGAATGTAAGCAGCATGTAAACAAGTTGATAGATGTATATTAGAAGTGTGTGTATGTGGTGTAGGTCTGTGCACCATACAGATGATGTGCGTGTGTATGTTGTGCTCAGTACAGTTCAGTTCAGTTATTAAGGATTCTGATGGCTTGTGAGAATAAACTGTTACACAGTCTGGTCGTTATGGCCCGAATGCTTCGGTACCTTTTTCCAGACGGCAGGAGAGTGAAGAGTGTGTGTGAGGGGTGAGTGGGGTCATCCACAATGCTGTTAGTTTTGCGGATGCAGCGTGTGGTGTAAGTGTCCATGATAGAGGGAAGAGAGACTCCAATGATCTTCTCAGCTGTCCTCACTATCCGCTGCAGGGTATTGCGATCCGAGATGGTGCAGTTCCCAAACCAGACAGTGATGCAGCTGCTCAGAATGCTCTCAATGGTCCCTCTGTAGAACATGGTCAGGATGGGGTGAGGGAGATGTGCCTTTCTCAGCCTTCGCAGGAAGTAGAGACGCTGCTGGGCTTTCTTGGTGATGGAGCTGGTGTTGAGTGACCAGGTGAAGTTCTCCGCTAGATGAACACCAAGAAATTTGGTGCTCTTGACGATCTGTACAGATGATCCGTCGATGTTCAGCAGAGAGTGGTCGCTCTGTTCTCTCCTGAAGTCAACAACCATCTCTTTAGTTTTATCAACATTCAGAGACAGGTTGTTGGTTCTACACCAGGTAGTTAGCTGTTGCACCTCCTCTCTGTATGCTGACTCGTCGTTCTTGCTGATGAGACCCACCACAGTCGTGTCATCAGCGAACTTGACAATATGGTTTGATCTGTGCATTGCTGCACAGTCATGAGTCAGCAGAGTGAACAGCAGTGGACTGAGCACACAGCCTTGAGGAGCTCCAGTGTTCAGTGTGGTAGTGTTGGAGATGCTGTTCCCGATCCGGACTGACTGAGGTCTCCCAGTCAGAAAGTCCAGGATCCAGGTGCAGAGGGAGGTGTTTAGTCCCAGCATGCTGAGATTCCCAATCAGGTGCTGAAGGATGATTGTGTTGAATGCTGAACTGAAGTCTATGAACAGCATTCATACATAAGTGTCTTTATTGTCCAGATGGGTGAGGGCTAAATGGAGGGCTGTGGCAATGGCATTGTCTGTGGAGTGGTTTGGACCATACACGAACTATAGGGGGTCCAGTGAGGGTGGTAACTGGGTCTTGATGTGCCTCATGACGAGCTTCTCGAAGCACTTCATAACTATGGGTGTGAGTGCGACGGGACGATAGTCATTGGAATTAGCATAACAGAGATGTGGTCTGAGTAGCCGAGGTGGGGGCGGGGCTCCGCACTGTACGCACCGGGAATGTTTGTGTAAACAAGATCCAGCATGTTTTCACCTCTCGTAGCAAAGTCCACATGTTGATGGAATCTAGAGAGCACTGACTTGACTGCATGGTTGAAATCTCTGGCTATGATAAACAGTCCGTCAGGGTGAACATTCTGAAGATCACTAATAGCTCCGAATATCTCAATTAGCGCCTCTTTCTAACTGTTCCCACATGATCAAATTCAGAAGATTGAACAGCAATCAGGGTTATAATAATGTTTGCTAAAACATGAATTTGAATTTGAAGATCAATTTTTGGTTTTAACAAGAGGATTTACACCAATTGTAGGATACATATAATTCAATGGAGTGGAAGTGCACGTTGTGTGCTGTCTACACAGACACCCGGGCACAGTTATTGAGGCACAACCATTTGAAGCATAGTGATTTTTCACGAGTTAGCCCTTTGCCATGTCTCTATGACTCTTGCATTCGTACATTTCAGTCCTTTAATGCACTGAAAATTAATTTGTCACGGATTCACAAAGACACATGTAAAACTCTTGAAAGTGAAGGAGGAAAATCAGGATGTGCAGTTTTTACCTGTCCCTTGTGTGACTTCAGACAGCCCTTCTCAGAATTGACCATGTTCTAACATTTAAAGAGACACTTAAAAATTAAATTGTAACATGCCCATTTAAATATTGTACCTACTGCACAAATATGTATTCATAATTTAATGCTCACAAAAGTAGAAAGCATGCAGGCAGTTTAGACTTTTGTTATAATAATGTATCAACAGAACATGACAATATCCATTTCAATTTACAGCATTTAGCAGACGCCCTTATCCAGAGAGACTTACATTTTATCTCTTTTTTTTATACAACTGAGCAATTGAGGGTCAGAGGCCCAGCAGTGGCAGCTTGGTGGACGTAGGAATTGAACTCACAACCATCCGATTGGTGGACCAACAGCTTAACCACTAGGCTACCACGTCCCATATCCCAGAGACAAGCACTGTTGACGTTAATGTTGATGATCCTATTCCTTGTTGGGATGCGGACACTTCAGCTTCTGTTCCTGAGGCTGAAAATAATGACACCAGACAGTTAAGAGACCAGTTACACAACACTTGTAAACTGTTCTTCATGTTTCTGACATGACTTGTCAGGAAATAGTTGATCACCTGTTAGAGATATTTTCCTTGTCACAACCTCTTATCAAAGATACTATAAAAGAGCTACTACAAAAGCATCGTGTCTCTTCTACTGAAGCTAACCTGAATGATTTGCTGGATGCTGTTAAAGACACAAACACCGCCACAAATACATGTGAGGACTTGACATTGAATAAACAAAGTAAAAACATTTCAAAACAATTTTTCCTGTGGTAATGCCAGTGCAGTATGTGTTAAAGCCTGGTTGCACAGTTTTTTTTATGTCCTGATGCTCCAGTTGATCCAGGAAATGTTCAGACATACTGACCCTCGACAGAATAAAGGAAACAAAGGCCTCACAAAAAAGCCATTACATGAGCCAAGAAGATGGAACGTATTTCCAGGAGAATACTTTGTCATCTTCAAAACTGTCACTGCCATTGATTTTATACATTGATGATCTTGAAAATTCTAATCCACTTGGTACTTCACGTAAGATCTACAAACTGTGTTCAGTCTATGGGGTGTTTGCTGATCTTCCATCTAAATACCAATCTGCGCTGCATGTAAGGTACCTGATCTTCGGAGCTGTGGCTATCAAAGAGCGCTTCTTTCAGAGCAGGATATATTTATTCTGCAAAGCCACACGAGAACATATTCAGTCTTTTGCTGTTGGAGATGTTGAATTTAGTTTAAGGACAAAAGCCAGTCATGATCATGATCTGCAGGATGTTATACAAGGGGATGGTCAAAGTCAGTTTGGTGTCCAAGGAGTGTCTTGAGAGATAGTTTGCAGTATTTTCACACAATCGCTGGTTTCCCGCCTGATGTCCTATATGATCTTTTTGAAGGTATTGTTCCAGTGGAGTTTGCCTTGTGTATTCATGGGCATAAATTTCATGTAACAGTAGGGGGGACAATAAATATAACATTTCTCATGAGCAATTTTTGAAGGGGGACACAAATAATACAGTCTAATTGTACTTATAAGATATGTCCCCACAGTGAAAAACTTTGCTTTTATCATTATTATTGTAGCATGGAGACTGCGTCATTATGGTTGTTTTCAAAGTTTTTCTCAGGTTCAATGACAAAGCAGATTTTTCTTCAAAACTATTTATTGCATTGTTTGTGTTGTTTAAAGTTAAGCCATCAACATACAATAAAATATAAACATGACTGTTATTGTGAAAAATATATATAAAATTAGTAATGTTTTGTAACAAAATCAATTATTAAATGATCAATTTACAGTAACTGCTCTATGTATAAAAACAACAAAACGGCTTTGGCATGTTAGTTGCAGTGCACTATGCAACAAGCTATTGTAAACAAGCTAACGTTAACTAGATGAGTAATATTTTAATCGCTATTATAGCAGATTCATGGAAAATTACATCGGTAATCAGCATTTTTGCTGCAAGTAATTTATGAATGAGTCAGCATCAACTGCATTAAAGAGAATCGCTTTATTTAAAGTGAATAAAATACCCTACTTAATGGAGTTCAACATTAATTGAGCCGCAGCCACAGACCTGACCTAATCATCTCCCCTAAATACACACATGGGTCGTAACCCCCCTTTGCAGGAAAGAAGACCATTGGTGGCAATGGTCACGGAATTTCACATTATTGAGACTAGTCCCACTGATGATTGGTAATATGGTTCCTGAGGAAGATGGTGCTTGGAATGTTTTGATGGATTTGAAGGAGGTTGTGGAGTTGGTGCTGTCTCCGACATTTTATGATGTACAGTCACGACATACAGCATCTCTTTGAACGATTCTACCAGAATGATCTTTCCAATGTGGCTGACCATCGTGCGGAACTGGATTCACGTGGGGAAACTTGTAAATATATGTTTTGCAATCTCCCTTTAGAGTTTATATAAATAACTACAAGTATAACGTATGAGGAACATGTTTCATTGTACGATTGTTTTGTTTTTTTACCGCTAATGTGCAAAGCTCATTTTTGCACGCCACTAACGCCATTGAATTAATTAATTTACAAACCCGATTCAAAAAAAGTTGGGACACTGTAAAAATTGTGAATAAAAACAGAATCCAATGATGTGGAAGTTTAAAATTTAAATATTTTATTCAGAATACAACATAG
The DNA here is from genome assembly GCF_030014155.1 of Tachysurus vachellii. Taxonomy (NCBI): domain Eukaryota; kingdom Metazoa; phylum Chordata; class Actinopteri; order Siluriformes; family Bagridae; genus Tachysurus; species Tachysurus vachellii. The sequence goes on from NC_083460.1 coordinate 20,537,695, forward strand.
ATGACATATCAAATGTTTAAACTGAGAAAATGTATCATTTTAAGGGAAAAATAAGTTGATTTTAAATTTCATGGCATCAACACATCTCAAAAAAGTTGGGACAAGGCCATGTTTACCACTGTGTTGCATCCCCTCTTCTTTTTATAACAGTCTGCAAACGTCTGGGGACTGAGGAGACAAGTTGCTCAAGTTTAGGAATAGGAATGTTGTCCTATTCTTGTCTAATACAGGCTTCTAGTTGCTCAACTGTCTTAGGTCTTCTTTGTTGCATCTTCCTCATTATGATGCACCAAATGTTTTCTATGGGTGAAAGATCTGGACGGCAGGCTGGCCATTTCAGTACCAAGATCCTTCTTCTACGTAGCCATGATGTTGTAATTGATGCAGTATGTGGTCTGGCATTGTCATGTTGGGAAATGCAAGGGCTTCCCTGAAAGAGACGACGTCTGTATGGGAGCATATGTTGTTCTAAAACTTGGATATACCTTTCAGCATTGATGGTGCCTTTCCAGATGTGTTAGCTGTTATCATGTTTACATATGGCTTCTTTTTTGATCTATAGAGTTTTAGCCGGCAATGGCTAATGGCACGGTGGATTGTGTTCACCGACAATGTTTTCTGAAAGTATTCCTGAGCCCATGTTGTGATTTCCATTACAGTAGCATTCCTGTATGTGATGCAGTGCCGTCTAAGGGCCCGAAGATCACGGGCATCCAGTATGGTTTTCCGGCCTTGACCCTTACGCACAGAGATTGTTCCAGATTCTCTGAATCTTTGGATGATATTATGCACTGTAGATGATGATAACTTCAAACTCTGCAATTTTTCTCTGAGAAACTCCTTTTTGATATTGCTCCACTATTTTTCGCCGCAGCATTGGGGGAATTGGTGATCCTCTGCCCATCTTGACTGCTGAGAGAAACTGCCACTCTGAGAGGCTCTTTTTATACCCAATCATGTTGCCAATTGACCTAATAAGTTACACATTGGTCCTCCAGCTGTTCCTTATATGTACATTTTAACTTTTCCGGCCTCTTATTGCTACCTGTCCCAACTTTTTTGGAATGTGTAGCTTTCATGAAATCCAAAATGAGCCAATATTTGGCATTACAATTCAAAATGTCTCACTTTCAACATTTGAAATGTTATCTATATTCTATTGTGAATAAAATATAAGTTTATGAGATTTGTAAATTATTGCATTCCTTTTTCATTCACAATTTGTACAGTGTCCCAACTTTTTTGGAACCGGGTTTGTACATTTAGTAGTGTAGTTATGTTAATGTTAATGATATATTAGCTAACTGTTTTTAAATGTTTATTTGTTGGTTTTGTTAAGCGCCCTTTTTCGGTAAATGTGCATTTATGCTTCCATGCAACTATTAATAAACTTACGGTTATCTGTAACTTTTATCCACGGTTAAGTTTAGGCTAATGACAAAGTTAGCAAGATGTTGGAAATGAAGTTGTGAAACTAGGGAACTGAATGAAACAGCCTTTACATATTTTCTTGCCTTGTATGCTGAAGTGGATGTAAAGTCTCCTCAAGATTAAAAATTTCTAATATGAACTTGGAATTTATTCTTTTTTTTGTTAACTTCAGATTATTTTTAGCAGCTTAACAAATAACCCTGCATAGATTACCTTACCCTCAGCCATATTCTCAGTTCCCTTTCACCTATACACTTATACATGGCAGGTCTCTGTTTGTTTGACTTGAGTGAACTGGAGTTGTGTCCTTCCAATGTAGCAGCTTTTACTTCATTCTGTTCCTTCTGATGTCCTTTTGTTTTAATAAAACATTCTCTGTCTATGTAAATATGAATCTAAATGTGTCTGATTTTACAAGGTGTAATATATTAGACTTTCTCCATATCCTATTAACAAATAAAGGGCTTCATTTTACTCACATGTAGGTTTAGCTTAATATGAGACATGTAGTATTGTTTGTGTTACCATATGCCCCCTCAAGCAGAGCCCTTATCTTGAAATTTTCATCTGTTTCACTCAGTATTTCAGAGTTTTCAAGCTGTTCTGCACTTAGATGTAGTTTTGGATGTAGGTTTAACGTAAAATTGGATGTGCAGTATTGTTTGGTACTGAACATACTCTTTCTTCTCATATTTCACTAAGCAGAGCAGAGAAAAACAATTTTTATCTGTTTCACTCAGTATTTCATCATTTTCAAGACTTTTTCTTAAGTACTGGTACTTTGCCATATTTACAGCAAAGACTATACACTGTAAAAAATAAGAAGTTGAGTCAACTTAAAAAATGTTGTATATTTGCTGCAAAGCAGATTGCGTGAGTGAATGAGTGTGTGTATGTGTGTGCCCTGCGACGGGTTGGCACTCTGTCCAGGGTGTATCCTGCCTTGATGCCTGATGACGTCTGAGATAGGCACAGGCTCCCCGTGACCCGAGGATAGTTCGGATAAGTGGTAGAAAATTAATGAATGAATGCTGCAAAGCAATTTTGGGTTTACTCAACTTCCATGGTTAAAGTTATGCCAAATCATTGTAGAAAGTGGATTGAAACTGTTAGTTGAAGTTAGGTTTACCTTCCTCAGAAAGTTCATCTAACCTTCCTCATTAAGTACATCTAACCTTCCTCAGTAAGTACATCTAACTAGTCATTATGAGTTTGTTTAGTTAAAAAGCGGGTTGTTAAGTTAAAAAGCGGGTTGAGTGAACTTTAAGACACGAGTAGGATGAACTAAAGCCCTGAAGTTCAGTAAACTCAAAACAGCTTTGCAGCAAATTACCTCAATTTTTTAAGTTGGTTCAACTTAATTTTCTTCTTTTAATGTACAGCTTTAAGTCATCCATTCAAACTTCTTCCACAAATTCCTGTATGGTATTCACATTAAAAATCAAACACAGAAATTGCAAACCATCATTTTTACAGAAAAATATTTATTTTACAATTCTGCCAAGTGACTCATTTTCTGTCAACATGAACTGCTAAAACTGGACTCAGATATAGTTCTACTCCAATCATCAAAATAAAATAAATAATTAAAAATAAAAGTATATAAAATTGTTATAAAATAAAAGGCAAAAAAAGGCAATCTTGTAATGCCTTTAAAATGCTGGAGTGAACCAACCACAAATGCTTTTAAACTGTTGAAAAAAATACAAAAAAAAAAAAAAACACTTTTAAAGTGCTGGAGTAAAAAAAAAATTGTTCTCAAAGTGCCAGAATAACAATCTTAAAATGCTGCAGCAATAAACAAGCAGAGTTTCAACATATGTGCTAGAGTGTAATCAAGTATTACAACTGTTAAAACAAAACATGAAAGTCATAAAACCTTACAGTAAAACTCAAAACTGACTTTGGTATATGCTGCACTGTTATACAGCTACAAAACAAACAGGAACAAATCAGAACTTGCACTTGTGATTAGCCATATGAACGGCAGCTTCTTCAACTTTAACAATTTGTTTTTGAAGGACTGGACTCTTGCAGAGCACTGGGGGTCAAGGACAATAAACACTTTCTGAATAGTTTCAAAAGTGTATTTTAGTTCTTTAGGATAGCTAATGTTGATGGCATAAATCAAGCCAAATAGGAGAGCGACAGCTGTAGGGAAGTCTTGCACATTATCCAGCACAACTTGCTCCTCTACAACTACAGACAGCCTTACATTTGGGTTTGAATGGATGGTGGCAATGTCATCTTCAATGACAGTTAAGACCCCCATCTTCATCCCTTTTGTATGAGTGTCTTCTCGGTCTGTGTCCTGCAGTAAAAAGCAGCATAAAGACAGAATTATAACCCATAATTTATTAAATTCTGCTGGACCACAAAGAGATTTATATATTGTTTGAGATAGGTCACCCAAAAATCATACATGCCGCAATTTTCCATTGTGTTTGCTTGGATATACACCATGTTGCCAAAAGTATTGGGACACCCCCCTTCTAGTGAACAGGTTTGACTACTTTCCATGAGTACAAATCTTAATATTTAAGCATATAATTATATTTGATGGAATTGTGTGCTTCTAATTTTATAGCAAGAGTTTGAACAGGACCCTTTTCTATTCTAAAATAGCAATGCTGCTGTGCATAAGGAAATATTTAAAAAGAAATGACTGATTCAGTCAGTGTGGAAGAACTTGACTGGTCTGCAGAAAGCAAAGGCTTAGTCCCAGCTGAATACCTCTGTTGGGAATTTAAATGCAAACCTTGAGCCAAAAACATCACCAAACACCAATGACTTGTACTTACACTATATGGACAAAAGTAATGGGGGGACACCCTTCTTTAGAACAGAAAAAAGGCACTTCCAAAACCGTGGCAACAAAGATAAAAATATAATTCATGTATTTACAAATTGTATTTCCATCTCTGTTGCAACAGTTTTGGAAGTGTCTAAATTAACTACCCATATGTACAAGTCATTGGTGTTTGGTTTGAGTTTTTGGTTCAAGGTCTGCATTTAAAGTCACATCAAAGGTGTTCAGCTGGGATTAGGACTTGGCTTTATGCAGACCAGTCACATTCTTCCACACTGGCTGAATAAATCAATTCTTTTTGAACCTTGCCTTATACACAGAGGCATTTTCATGTTAGAAAAGAAAAGGGGCCCGTCAAAATGGTTAAAAAATTAGAAGCACAAAATTCCATAGAATATCATTATATGCTTATACATTAAGATTTTTACTCATGGAAATTACTAAAGTAATCAAACCTGTTCTTAAAGGAGAGTGTCAGTAATTTGTGCTGTCAGACTCATTACTGATAAGTATTCAACCAGGATTATTCAATAAATACATTTTTGCCAACACTTTGCCTCCTCCATTCTACTCTTTCCCCTGCCGTTTAGCTTATAGAACAGTTAGTAGATTCATTTCGGACACCAGACAAAACTGTTTTCTCTTTACAGGATCTGTACCTCAGGTATGAGAGTATATGCTGATAACAGACTGATAACACACTTACCAGGCAAGACTTCGGGAAGTTTCCAGACTTTTCCATTATAAACAAAAATAGACCTTTGAGAGCTATAGCTTTTCTTTGAGCAAGCACATCAGAAGCCTGAAAGACACAGAAAAGGTTTTATGCATGTTATATTCAACCAAAAGCATAGGGCTTACACCTTTAAAGGGACAGTATTATGCTCCTTCACAGGGTACAAATTTTACAATATGTTTACATGATTTGACACTAAATAATTACTTAACAACTTCTAAATAATTACTTGATCAAGTTGGTCTAGGAGGGTTTTCATTTCATTTCCATAGGCTCCACCACATGTCAGTACAACATAATCATCTTTGGTGCATATTCATCCAAAGAAGACAAAAAAGTACTCTTCAGGTTGGTTTGTGTAATTCTGTAAAACTCGGCCCAGACCTTAAAACACAAACACACACACACAGTGAACAGTAAGAATTAAGACTACACAAGTTAATTATTCATTCATTCATTCATTTCATTATCCGAACTACCTCGGGTCACGGGGAGCCTGTGTCTATCTCAGGCGTCATCGGGCATCAAGGGAGGATACACTCTGGACGGAGTGCCAACCCATCGCAGGGCACACACACACTCTCATTCACTCACGCAATTACAAACTACGGACAATTTTCCAGAGATGCCAATCAACCTACCATGCATGTCTTTGGACCGGGGGGGAAACCGGAGTACCCGGAGGAAACCCCCGAACATGCAAACTCCACACACACAAGGCAGAGGCGGGGATTCGAACCCCCAACCCTGGAGGTGTGAGGCAAACGTGCTAACAACTAACCCACTGTGCCCCCCACAAGTTAATTAATCTTTACATAAATAAATAATCTCAAATACATAAACTCACCTGATCTTCCAAAAACAATGCTTTAAAACACCCGCTTTTGTCTTCTGCATTAGGAAGTCATACAGGTTTAAAATTTAATTTACATTTCGGAGAACAGTTCCTTCAACCTGTGACATACTTTGTTACGTTAAAGTTCAAATCAGGAAATCATTGTGTGGCTATGTGAAAACCAATTAATGGAGAAGGAATCTCTTTAGTGGAATCATGTTCCTTCCCTGAACATTTATATGATGTGAGAGGTTGAGGATCATTTAGATCCTCTTTCTCAAGTATTTCAATTGCACTTGTTTCAGAAAACTCATAAAACCTGTAGTGCTCAATGTACCATGACGAAAGCCTTTTGCAAAGAAAGGCCACCTTGTTAGCATTGACAAGTACACTGAGTATTCTGAAAAAATTAGGCAAGCCACTGCATTGACCTGAGGACAAAATCATGCCTGCACTGAAGTGAATTCCATTCAAATGCACATCAGATGCAAGTGACAAAACTTCTTTATGCGGGTATTTTTTACGAACTGCAGTCTTCTGCAGTTCTTCTAATGTACAAGTTCTTACAGTTTTTACCTTCTGCATAGACAAAGGTGATGAGAAGAGACTTGGACCATTGAGATAAATGGCCATCATAAGCTGATGCTTAGTTGCCAAGGTGAGTGGAAAGTTTTTGAAATTGTGGACATCAGTCACAACTCCTTTGAAATAGCTGTGCTTTGACTCGAATCTGAACGTCCAAAGCTCGACTAATGGTACAAATCAGCGAATCAGGTGTGGATAATGCTCCACGTAGTGGTGTTTTGGGCGCAATTTCAAGTTTGGGAATGTGTTTTTGAGCAGATGTTGCTGTTCTACAATTTTTCGTTCTAAAAAGCCTAGCATTGCTTCTGACAACTTTCCGGACATGACCAACTCCACTATCTCTCTGAAGTTCATCAAAATTTCCCAAGCATGCTCAGAATTGGGTACAAGATTACCAATCAGTAATGGTAATAAACATAGTAATGCCCAATTCTCATGACCATTTCCACCTATGGTTTTCTTTAAGAAACTGGACTGGATAATTAATTTGGGTCTGTTTACTCTGTCTGTATCTTTGTAAGAAAATGACTTAATACATTTGTAAAGAGTATCAAGAGTAAAATGTCTCTGTGATGAGTTTTTTCAAGCAAACTGATAACTCAAATGGAATAATTCGCTCCAAATTGTCATGTAGAACATCTGGTGGGCACCCTGTTATTGGGTGAAAGAAAGAAAGGTGCTTACTGAGAACACATTCTTTTTTTACACCCTGTCTGCTCTGAAGCTCATGGTGGTCCCTCAGTTCATTTGTAATTGAGTTGTGCTGTTCAATGGTTTGAAGCTGAAAACAACTAGCATATTGGTCTGTATGTTATCTTTGCTGACTTGGCAAAATCTACACAGGTTTTCAGCCTGAAAGCTTTCTTGAAAGCCAGCAAGACTGTGAGCCCCAAGATTGTCAGCACATACACAATACACCGTTCCTCTGAGATGTGCATTCAGTGCTTCAGCAAACACACCTTTCTGCTTTCATGTCTTTTAACAGTGGATCCAAAAATTTGATATAGCATAGATTTATATCACTGCTTTTTCCAAGCAGAGCAAGTTGTATTGCGTGAAGAATGGAACGGAAATTGGCAGGCAAATTCAGAAGCACCCAATAAACGGCTGTGATTTTGTGAATCTTTTTTGTAGTCCCCAATCGCAAACCTCAAATTCATCGGTGTACATCGACACTGAAATGCAATCACTTTGTACCCCTAAAAGTTGGTTTTCTTTGTAATACTGTCCACTAGGAGATGTGTACTGTCCTGGTAAATCCTACTCAACAAAAACTGCTTTTTCCAATACATCTGCTCTGCTTAGCAACAGTTCAAGAACCCTCAACACTGGGACATACACAAAGCTATTTTGGTGTACTCCAGGGTGGGCAATTTATTTTTACAAGGGGCCAATCGGAATTATTCTAATCGGAAGAATAAAACTATTCTGTAAATATTTATATTAGGCAATATGAAATTGTGGTGTTTAGGTCAAATAAGAAAACAAAAACAATTATTGAATCTGTGCAATTTATTTTTAACTTGTTAATCTCAAAGTAACGCTTTTCAGAATAAAATTTCAAATTTCAAAAATAAAAACAAAATAAAACGAAACAAAAGATATTTGTTTAATTTATGTTGTACTTTATTAGGGATGCACCGAAATGAAAATTCTTGGCCGAAAACTAAAAACCAAAAATGAGGAAACCAAGGCCGAAAACTGAAACACTGAAAGAAAAGATTATGTCAATTATTAGAACCATTGCATTTATGGCTATGACTGTGTACTCTCCTAACTAAAATCAATGCATTGTAATTCAAAGAATAAATCAATTACAAAAGTTATTTATTTATTATTATAAATTATTATTGATTTGTTACCATTCATAGTATTGACAGACAGACAGACAGCGGTAACGCCGAACCGCCGAACGTTTGGAAGTGAATGGAACGTTCTAATCTACAGCATAAAGAAGAGCCATGTAATAAATAATATTATATTATAATAATTATTATTTTCGGGATCTACAAGGAATGATTTGGTTGGCGACCACTGATCTAAAACCGCCTTCACACTGCACACGACAAACGACCGCAGATAAACCGGAAGTCATTCATTTCCTATGGAGAGTCACAAAGGCGCTGCGTGAGGTACCGTCCATCTGCGGATCCGTCATTTTCGGGTCCGATTTGAGCGTTAAAAAATTGAACTTGTGCGACTACACCGCATCCGATATGCCGACCGGATGTGATGTATTCTAATGTTGTCCTATCAGGTTCTTGTGCGCGAGATGATAAGAATTATTGAAAAGTATTAATATTAACTTTAGTAATTTTTAAACTTTACCAAAAACAATCTTTTTGTTTTAAATACATTGTTATTGATAAAAAAGTAATAAATTATTAATATTTATATTGTATTATTTTTAATGTTGTGTCCATGTTTCCTCAAAAATTATTCACGGTCTTTCTGGATTTATTGTTGTATTGATTGTTTGTATTTACTCCTTCATTAATTAATTTCTTCATTCACCACGATAAATGGAGGGAGAATACAGGCTCTCTTTTACTGGAGACGCCAAAGAAAACATTGCAAATCAGTGTGTATAAAACACCATCTGACTCGGAGAAAAAGTCTCGGTGAGTATCACCGTTTAGTGCAAGAGTTGCGCCTTAATGGAGAAGATCTTAATGGATCTAGTAATGGGTTTTCCGAGACCGCGAGAATGAACTTCTCTCCCATGTTGACGTCTACACGATTATATTGCATATTCCGTGCGACTGTCACTAGGGGGCGAAATCCGACAGTCGTGTCCGTTTGTCGTGTGCAGTGTGAAGGGTCCGTGTATCTTTTGGTCATTCGACTTTCCATTTAGAAACGGGTATTAAAAAACAAAAAAAAGAGTGGCTATTTGATTTTCGTTTTAAAATACAAAAATTACAATTGAAATACAACGCGTTTTTCTTTTTCATGGTTAAAAACGGATGAGTAAAATTTTAAAAATAGTTTGATTTTCATTTTATATTTCGGATAACAAAAAAATAAAATCAACAGAAAACAGAAACGAAAAAAGGCCGGTTTTTTATATTCCGAGACCGGATGTGGTCATTTACATGACAAGAGCGCCAAATTTGAGATTGTGCCAATGTTGCTTTAGCCCAGACTAAAATGTCTTTGGAACCGTACTCAGTTATGATATTAGATATGGCAAAACAAGGCCTGTCATCTGCAGAAATCTCTGCGCGGATATCACACGAAAGTGGGGGAGCAAGAGGATGTTCTGCAAGAAATGTGAGGAGATTTTGCGCTGAAAATGGCTTAAGTTTGATGGGACTCCCCGACGCGCATTTGGAGTTAGAGGTGGCAAAAGCTATAACCGAGGTATGTACTTGCTATATCTCCCCGTTTTTAGTGTGTGTGTGTGTGTGTGTGTGTGTGTGTGTGTGTGTGTGTCTCTGTGAAAGAAAGAGTGTGAGAACTAACATGTAGGCCTATATGCACACACATATGTCCTGCATCCCCAAAGGGTTTTCAACTGGCATCTTTTATGCCCGCTTATTACAAATAGTAAATAAATCACACTAAGTAGCCTCAGCCTACCATTATTTGTAAGTAATCGCTGTTAAAATAATCCTTACAACACTGACAAATCCCTTAACACAGACATACACATGCTGCACTGTCTAATGGCATGATAAACATATATCAGCTGGTATGATTTTGGAAACTGGAAATCATGTTAATTTGTTATAATCTAGACGGGACCTACATATGGAAGAAGGATGATAAAGGGGTATCTCGCCATGAAAGGAGTGCATGCTGCAGAGACTCGAATTGGAACAGTGCTCAGAACTATGAATCAGTCTTACCATGAAGCAAGACGTCAGGTATGTACTGTCTCAACATTAATTTTTACATTATCAAAATTCCAATTTATGTTTAACTATGAGCTAATGTGTATTTTTATATGGTTGTTTAGCTGCAGTTACTTAGCTTGTCTAAGATTAAAAAAAAACCTTACACAATTGTATAGTATAATCAAACCAAATACCCTAATTTTTATTTTATTTATTCATTATAATTATTTATATTAATTTATTTGACAGGGACAACACAAATAGGCATCGTTACATTTATAAAACCTGCAACCGATGCAGTGTATTAAGGACTAATGGGATTTTGTATATGAAATAGTTTCAGTACATTGTTTATCTATTTTTTTTTTCAGGGTGCCCGCAATCTAAACCCCATACCATATCAAGCTGGTTACATGGGCCATAAGATCCATATGGACCAAAACGAAAAACTGGCTATGTTTGGGGTCACCCATGTTTTAGCCATTGATGGCTTCAGCAAAAAGGTTGTTGCTCATTCTACAATGCCTATAAAAAACAACCTTGCCATCTATGAAGATGTTTTCAGGTAACAGCCTATGTCTTGTGGACACTAAAGGGATTGCATACACACGGCTAAGAATGTGACTAAACTGTTGAACATCTACATTGTTATGAACCATATTATACAGAAAATAACTGATTTGGAACGGTTACGTTTAAAAAGTTTATTAAAATGGACTCCAATGGAATGGAATGGAATCCAAAAGGCCTGCAGTACTTGAATATGGAATATGGGACCAGGTGCAAGTAGATCATGGCAAGGAGTTTTATTTGACACTCTTCATACAGGAGCTGCTGACATCTCATTGCCATAATCAGGAGAGAAGGCCTTATTTACAGACTGCATCCACAAGGGTACAGTTCAGAAGTTTTTGTGGATGCTTCAGCTGCACACTACTTGTATGCCTGCTTTTATTATTACTATTATTGTTTGCTTCAGCAGCATACTGTTTACTTGCATACATGACATAAACTGTCTTTACATTTCTATGCTTTCTGAATTTTAGGGTAAACATCCCATTAAATTAAAATCAAAATTAACCTTGGCCAATAACAGATTTTTAAAATCTATTTACATCTTAAAATTAAACAACTGCTGAAAGAAAAAAAAAACAACAACACTGGACTTTATTCAGTACTTTAAATTCTAGTTACATAGTTTTTTTAAATGTTACATTCCATTTGGGAAAATGGTCCTTAAGCAGAGGACTAGGTGTAAATGTGCATAATGACTGCTGGGTTGATACATTTACAGATTTACTGGGAATTCTGCATAATTATTTTTCCCCAAATGGGTCATAACATATTTTTCATTAACCACCACAACAGATTGACTGATGAACTTTTGTTGCAAATTCAGAATCATATAGTTGAAAGAATCTGGCCTGAAGTCAACAGTCGTGTCAACTGAAGACAGCTCTTCTGCAGTTGGTGGATCAAGAGGAAATAGACTTGAACATCAGCCTTGTGAGATACTGTGTGTCAAACCTGACTGGCCAGTTGTGCCAGATTGGTCTTACAAGGCTGGTGGAGTCATGGAATGCTCACCGAATTCCAGGTGAAATAAAACAGTGTTGCAAAGATTACAATAATCACAATAAGCATTCATAAGTTAAGACCAACAGTCTGTTCTTTATTTTACAGGTAAAGATGTACCAAATGGCTTGGCTGGCTGTGGATGTCCCAAAAAAATCCCACAGGAGCTGCTGCCTCATTCAGTTGATGCAGCAGACCTTTACAGCCAACAGCTGGGATCCTCACTGGCCACACATTCAACTTTTGGAGTTGATCCATTTTCAACTGAACAGGACAAACTTACAGTTGAGAATCAGTTTGCTGAGCAATATTCAGACATTTCAGACTTGTTCTCTAGAGCAGTGAACAATGACTTGGCTCCGTACAAACAGGCATTGCTCTGTCTTATAACCACAACTTAGCGCAATGTGTGAAAAGCAGATTGCTCTATTTGAACAGAATGTAAATTTGTAACAAGAACAATGAACACCAATCACATCAACCAGCCTAAACATGTAAATAAATTAACATTACATCTCAATTTTTGAATCAATAAAACAAAGTCAAATACAACATGCCTATTTGTGAGTATAAAAGTGCAAAATGCTACTCCTCTTCAAAAAGAGATCTCAGAACAGAAAATGCTTCTGACAAACCATTAATTTCAAATATGTTGTTGCCTGTGGTGTTCCCTCTACATTTTGCACAGTGGTGCAGAGGTCTCTTGCCACTGTTCCACACATGTTTTGCAGCCAATAATGCTTCGGCAACACTGTGTGAAGACTGGCTCCTCGATGAACTCTAAAAAATAAAAATAAAAAAATAAAATTAGAAAAACTAGTCATTCTCTGTGTTTGTCTACCTGCCCTTAAAATGTTCTTGATGTACCAGATAACAGTGTTTCCTATCGCACAAAAGGACCATTGACACTCTCCCTATGATTTCTTACTCAAATTACCAATACAATCACTCTTTATTCTTATACCCACATATATGCTTCATAGAGTTTCATCCGGCGCTGCGTGTTCAGCTAATCACTCAGCCTCATGGCGGGAAAGAAAAATAAATAAATAAATAAAACCACTTATATACGCTTGTAAACCAGTACTTTCCAAAAAAATTTAACATTATTGGCATTATATTTCTACCTGGATTTAATAAATGTATTATCGTAAAGTGCTCACTCTTATTCATTAGTTCATTCTTTAATTCATTCCTTTCAACAATATATCTCCCACAATGCATTATTACAACTGTTTCATTAACACCACATACCTCACATAGACCTATTGGACGTTTGCTTAGCATACTACTGTTCAATCTTGTATGCCCCAATCTTAATCTAGTAATTATGATCTCTTCAGATCAACTCCTACCTGACACTCTTCCTTTACCCACTGTTGGCTTTGGAAAAAAAAATGTCTACCTTTTATATCTGAATCCCACTGATGTTGCCATATTTTCAGAATATTATTTTTGATTAATTATTTAATTTCGTTCTATGGCCTTTTTAGCTAAAACATCTGCCTTTTCATTTCCTCTTAAGCCAATATGAGCCGGAACCCACAAAAACTCGACTTTTATATTATTTTGATTAAGTGAATATAATTCTTGAATAAACTCTATTACCAAGTCTTGTCTAATTTCTGACTTCTGCTCAATCAGACCTATTAGGACTGAGCTAGAATCTGAACATATATTTGCCTTGGATATTTTAACTTAACTAATTCACTTTATTGCCATAATTATTGCAAACATCTCTACTGTATACACTGATAAACGATCCGATATCTTATTGTTATACTTTTGATTTTGGAATTATGAATGCAGAACCCACATGACCTGTTTTCTGATCTTTTGAAGCATCTGTGAAAATGTGCATATGTTCCCCATATCTTGACCCCACATACTCCCTTACATTATATAGCCTACCTCTGAATCATGAGGTCCTATAGCAAGTGCTTCAGCACCCGCAAGAAAGACAAAATCACCCCTATAGCACCCCCTACAGATTTTTTCCTGGGATCAGCAGGCTGTAGCCTATATATAAATAAGCTGATAATAAAAAAATAAACAAAATAAATAATTGAAGAACATTTGAGTCTTTACGCATGCATAGGCCTAATTCGTGCAGTGCAATAACGAAGTAATTTGCAGCTGTCACACTTTTTGTAATGTCATTATATAGCATTTTATTTTAAAAATGGCGCACTTGTGCTAAGTAGGCCTGCCCCCAACTAAAGATATTTATAGTGAACTAGTCGCACGTTAGCCTATATTAAACTGATTAACGATAATATACTAAACCATCCTTTAATATATTGGCAGTAGCCTATTCCACCTCAAGCTCGCGCATAAAGCAATTGCCTCAAAGTACCAGCAAATTGATTATGAATGCGTCAGGGGAAAAGACATTTTAATTATTTATTAAGTGCTTTCTGAGTGACTATCGGCTGAAAAGATGAAGTTGCCGAATGCCGACGCTGACTCGCCATGGGGCGTGCACATTTTCATACAGACTAGCTAGAATATTACCAAATCGAGTGAGCGAGTTTTATTTTATTATTATATTAAAAAATAATAACCTGTATATTACCCCCCCCCTCAGCACCTCCCATCAAATTTCTCTGGCGCCGCCCCTGTGCTCTTGTCATGTAAATGACCACATCCGGTCTCGGAATATAAAAAACGGGCCTTTTTTCGTTTCTGTTTCTGGTGATTTTATTTTCTTGTTATTCGAAATATAAAATGAAAATCAAACCATTTTTAAAATTTTACTCATCCGTTTTTGACCATGAAAAAGAAAAAAAATTGTAATTTTTGTATTTTAAAACGAAAATCAAATAGCCACTCTTTTTTTGTTTTTTAATACCCGTTTCTAAATGGAAAGTCGAATGACCAAAAGATACACGGACCCTTAAGGCAATGAATTCCATAATTATTTGTGTTATGCCTTTTGCCTTGGCACCATCACTGGAAAACTTTCTTGCCTTTTCAAAAACGTCCGCTACAGACGGAGTGGGCGTGCTGCTCAGATTGACTTTTCTTTTCTGCGCCGCATTCTTATATTTAAAATGGCAATCGGGATGTTTGGATTTCAGGTGATAAATTAAACCTGACGTGGATAAACTCTTTTCAGATACACCCCCTCTTGAAGTTTCAGAATTGCATGTTTTGCAAATCGCTATCCGTGGGTCTTTCTCCGAGATATTGAAATAAGTCCACAACGCAGACATGTTGGCTCTTATCCAGATAACCCTGTGCTAGCTGAGCTTTTTAATTGCATCATTACAATTGTGTTTCGGCCGTGTTGTTTCTGTGATTTAGGTATTTCGGCCGAAAATTTTTGGTGGCCGAATTTTCGGTGCATCCCTATAATTTATGATTGGCCTCACGCGGGCTGTACAAAGGGCCGGATGTGGCCCGCGGGCCGTAGTTTGCCCAGGTCTGGTGTACTCTATCAAATCGGTACTCCACAGGATCAGTTGCTTGAAAATGCTCTTTAAAATAAGCATTCCATCTGTATTCTTTTGAGAGAGTACCCTTCTTTGCAGTGGATGTAAAAACAGGATTTGTTTTGAGCACTTATTGTAAATGGCTATCATACTTTCTTGTAATATCCCTGATTGATTGTTTTGCTGTATACCGAGACAACGAAACAATATCACACATCCAACTTAATATCTCCTGAATTACATTTTTTGAAACATGCAAAATTGTCTGCATGTAAAGGATCAAGCTCTATACTCTACAGGCTCTAAATACACGTTTGTTTCATTTCGCCCTTTTCGTCCTGGGCGATTATTACTGCAGTTCGGTTTTCCTCCGCTGCGTGCCGAGTGAATAATATCGGCTTACAACTATTTAAAGGGACTTCTGCTGCTGCCGTCCAGTCCGGTTTCTGGTCTACTTCTGGGTGGAGGATCGTGCATTTATTGGGGCTGGCCGAAGGACGTGGCCGCTCCCTTGAGTCTTGTTTTCCTCAAACCTTTAATAAAGTTTTCCGTTGTGTTTTTTTTTTTAAGATTTGTATATGGTGAACCTGTGCTTTTTGTCCTGAACAATAAGTGGTACAGTTCTGTGTTAAATCACTCATTAAGGTTTTACCTTTACATTCCTACCAAACCTTATTGTAGCTACATAGGCTAAAATAATTGCAGTGACAATTCCTTTTGATTAGTATGTAAACTAAAAAAGTTTCTCAGCTCAGAAAAAAGAGAGAGGCGCAAACACAAAGTTCAGCTAACAGTTATGCTAGCCGTGGTGATGTCCCGAACACAGCGAGAGGGCGATATCTAGAAAGAGGCAGAGGCAGAAAGGGAGAGAGTGGATGTTTTATTTGCAGAGGAGAAGATCACTGGGCAAAGGAATGCCCTAAGAAACATGACGAGGAATGTGCATGACCGTCAACATCCTCCACGTCAACGTCGGGGTCGAGGAGGTCAGTCCTGAAGGGATGGGTGAGTCAAAATCTTTGATGCTTTGCAATGAAGAAACGCTTCAGCTAACGTCTGATTCCGACTTAAATGCTAAAGTTTTGAATGCTATTGCTTTTCTCGAAAAGAAACATCCTCCCCAAGGCACATATGCAAAGTACAGTTTAGATGCCTATAAGCACATGACAGTACACACATTAAAAGTAGAAGGGAAAGACATTGTATTTTTACTAGATTCTGATGCAGTGAACTCTGTGATCAATATAAATGAGTTGAATGAGTTGCCAAAAATGAGTAGTAGATCCATGAATTCAGTAGGAGTGTCTGGGATTATCGTGAGAGAAAAATTTACGGAACCCTTAAGGTGTGATGGGAATAAACAGTCATTCAAATGTTCATTTCTGCTATCTGAATGCTGCCCGATTAATCTGTTGGGAAGAGATTTGATTTGCAAATTACCTAACTAGCAGCCCAAATGGATTAAAAGTGTGTACAAGTCAAACAGTAGCATTTCAGGGTGTTAAGTAGGACCACAGTCCTGTTTTTTTTGCTGTGAATTCAGTGAATCAAGCTCTCATAGATAAGGCCACAACTAGGGGTGGGCAATATGGCCTCAAAATTATATCACGATATTTCAAGAATATTTGTGGTAATATTTATGACAGTATAGAAAAAAATATGGAACAGCATTTTATTGCCAATTGCAGCTGACAGGCAGCAGCATTTATTATTGCAAACAAAATGAAGGGCATTTTTTCATCTAATGAGCCTTCATTGATGACAGACTACCTAATTTGAAGTGTAAATCAATTGTCATAAAGTGGCAGCAGCAGCATTATAGCGCAATAGTTGTGACAGTCACACAGCATGAGTCAAATGTAAACACAGTACAAATCTATCCTTGGTACAAGATGGTAGTGTTTTCCCTTACTAACATAACTCCTTAACACTAGTTTAACAATAACTAGAGTAATTTAACCTTATAACTTACCAGGAGCCTGCACGATATTGACAGCTAATAAAATTGACCTAAAATTTTAAGTACAAATGTAAACAAACAGCAGCAATCCAAACAAACCGTCAAAATGTACAACACTTACTGCCTATAAAAATAAAATAAAAATGCTATCAAAACTTAAATAACAGTTAAATCAAATGAGGTAGAATATCAGTTCTGAAACCGTTGCATTGCCTCTAATTCTTTGTGCAAACATAAAATGGAAGTAAGGAAGTAAGACAATTTAGTCAATGCTGGAACTGTACAAGTAAACATTTTAAGAATTAACTAGCCATCCATGTGGCAGACACATCACAGTCAGAGCTTTAGATTCTTTGTCCTGATTACCAGCATATTCACAGACATTGGCTTAAGAGCTGATCTTTGACAAGTTACTATATTCCCGCCATTGCTGAATAGCCTCTCAGAGGCAGCACTTGTGGTAGGGATGCATAAGTATTTCTTGGCTAAACGGCTGATCAGAGGAAAGTTCACCTCATTCGTCTTCCACCACATCACTCTCACTGTTTGCTGGTGGGCAGTTCAAGTAGCTGTGTAATTCAGCTGTGATTTTCTCTGTCTCAGACACGGCTGTCTTCTCTGTTGCTGCACCCTTGTAAAAGCTTCTAAGGTTCTTTTTAGGTCTCTTGAAAGCACCTTGAGTCAGTTGGGTGTCTTCTTTTGTTTCAAGAGGGGGTTCCACCTTACTAGCTGCATTGGCTTGGATGGATTCGTTCTCACTTTCGCTCATGTAATCGGTGCAAAAACGTGGGTCAAGCAGAGTTGCCAGATTGATCAGTTCCTCAGTCACAGTTTCTCTGTAACTGTTGTTCATGTAGTCTCATACAGACTTCTTGATTGGCTTTGTGAGGTCTGTAGTGGCAATTCCTGTGCCTGTAGGATGTTATAATGAATAACTCAAGAACAGGCTTAACGCATGAGATGGTGACATAGTCTTCAGCAGAATCAAGTAAATTCAAGGAGAGGCCTAGAGCCTTGCTTACAGAATCAAGGACCTCTACATCTTGCCACGTTAGCATCAGGTGTCTGATTGACCTGTCTGCAGCTAAAACCTGTGTGATGAGCTGTTGTTCCAACAGCTGGTGGATCATCTTTTGTCTTGATCCCCATCATGTGGGAAATTCTGTGACCAATTTGTGATGAGGTAAGCCCATGTCCACTTGAGCATTCTGGAGCGCCCTCTGCCGTTTCCAGCTGTGAGCAAATGCAGCCACAATCTTTTTTCCAAATTCCACTGCTCTATCAATCCTGGAGTCTTTCATATTCCTCTCTGAAGATAAAGAAAGACAGTTAATCTATCTCTCTCTTCCTCTCTTTCTCTCTCGCTTGCATGCACTAACACACAAAAAGTGACAGCCATTTTGCATAGAAATAAATTACAAGTTTTTGTTTGGTAAATGAAACTTAACAATAGCAATGTGCAGACAATGCCCAACGCATGACAGTCTGGTCCAGTTATTGAGAGTGATGGCTTTAACAACATTGGCTCCGCTGTCTGTTGTCACACACACTTGTTTGTCCTTTTCTAGATGCCATGAGTTAAGAAACTCCCTTAAACCACTCACAATATTTACACCAGTGTGATCCTTGGGTAAGTAACTTGTCTCAAGTCAGGAATTGTGTAGCTTCCAGTCGTTGTCAATGCAGTGCACGGTCAGGCTGACATATGGTTCCGCTGTTTGGCTCAACCACATATACGTGGTTGAGGCAAAAGTATCCATTGACAATAGCGTAGCTGCTAATTTGTCACGGTATACTTCATACATCGCAGGCAGGGATGTCATTGAAAAATATTTTCTATGTGGGATGTTGTACCTTGGGTCAAGCTTTTTAACCACTTGCTTAAATCCCTCCTTTTCCACCGTTGAATGGCTACATATCCTTGGTTATATGTAACCGCATCAGAAATTTCCATCTACCATTTACTCTTTCTGTCATATGGAGTGAAACTAGTAGGGATGAGCGAGTACAGCATTATCTGTATCTGTATCTGTATATTATATGAATTATCTGTATCTGTATCTGTACTCGGAGTGGGTGGGGCCTAACTCGGAAGTAGGTTAACCCGGAAGTAGCCCCTAACCCGGGGCTTGTCTTGAAATGGGCAGGGCTTTAACCGGTAATAATTAATTTGTAATATTTATAACACTAGCTTACTACCTTTATGTTTTTATGAAATACAGCAAAAACGTGTCAGACACTCAGTGTCTGGTTACTGGTTAGAGACAGCTGAAGGTTAAGAGTAAAAAGGTTCATGATTTATTTGTACTGCTGCTGAGCAACAGGTCCCAACATTTTTCATGTAGCATGAGAGAGGAAGGGCCCTAATAATTTGTTACACCCAGCTTTTATAACCATGATTCAGACACAAAATCTAAGAAAAAGAAAACAGCATCTACCATTGGCTAGATGGACAACGCCTGAACATGTCCTGATCAGGATAATCTTACCCTTACCAAGGTCTACCTAGAGTTGTTTATGAGCCAACTTTTCTCCAGCTTGTTGTGACCTTGTAATATTTTATACAAACAATCTCTAGTAATAACAATTTCTAGTCACACAGAAGGTCAGAACTTCACAAACAGCTTCTTAATAAAAATTTCCATCACAATTCCCTCCTTTTGTCCCTGGGACAATACATAAAATTTCACTAATTATTAATCAGTAACAAAGATCTAAGCTCGAAAAAGTCTACATAACAGTATACTTAATCAATCACTAATCAGTATCTATTAATTAATCATGAATATATTCATGTTTGCCTGCATGTGAGCTTAATCATTTACAATCTCTTTATCAGCGTATCAGTTCCCCTATATGGTTTTCATGAATGCTTCACAAAGTACATGACCTTCAGTGGACAATATGCTGTTTTTGTGGGGACAGGACCTATACATAAGAAAATGCAGTTAAAGCATTAAGCATTAATCTAGCTGTAACTTCTTTACCAGTCACAGTCTCTACTGTCCGTATTCACCTTTGTCTGTTTCTGGATCAGTCTGAGAAAAACTCAGAGAAATAGTCATCGTCGAATGGAGGAATCCATTCAGTATCGTTGTCAGTATTGTCCAGTTTCACATGTTGTTTGGTCGTTAGATTAGACATTATGATGTAATGAACGCATTTGTATATGCAGGGGGCAAACAAACATAATAAGATTAATACTACACTCACTGGAATGATCAATGATAGATAGGGAGTCCACTGTCCAAACAGTGATCTCACTATAATCTCCTTGATCGTCTTGTCTCATTTGGTCTGCTACTTTGTGAATGTCATGCAGTGTGTCTGAGATGGATCCATGGTCATCGTCATTAGGCCCATACACCTCCCTCCTTAGCTATTAGAATATCTAAGGCTATTCTATTCTGTGCTGTAGTTAATCTAAGGGCTGCAAGTTCTTGCTTGATACCTTTGGCTGGCCGGTTAGTGGAGTTAATATAAGTGGCAAGCCGATAATGTATGACTTCTAGCTGATTCCATACCCGAGTCATCCCTTATTGTGGGAAGATGGTGTCAATGAATTTACTTAGTTTACTCTTTAGTCTATGTTCTGGTGGAGGAAAGTGATCATCAGAAACGTCTCTTTTAGGCCGCTTTATCGGCAAGTGAGGTATGACCACACAGAGGTGTTTAAACCTTGCTAAAGTACAGACTCCTTTCCAATTACGGGCTAAGGCCAAATACACGTTTTTACCACAGACTTAGTACCCATCGTCAGCCCTGAGGAATGTGCCCGTGTCAGACAGATGAATAAGGCAACACTCTGCCTGTGGGCAGGTCCCATCTTCTGAATATGGGTTTCTTTTAGGAGGAGGCTGTGCAAAAAAATGTGTTAACTCGTGTTTGATTTACCTTTAGTGTTCGTCTCAACACACGCATTAGAGTCCATAGACACATAGTGGCATTAGTTAAATTAGTCCTCCCAGGACCTCCATCCTTGCACCACCGGGAAGCCGGTGAATTTATCACTAGACATAAATGTGTACTATTCGTGACTCCATAAGCATCCTGCTTCCACATGCAGTAAGAATTTCTACAATATTGGGCTATGGCCTTCAATTCGCTACATTACCTCTCATGGGGATCCTCCATGGGGACCATCACACACACACATAACAAGACTCATTTGTAATCATTCTGGCAGTGTAGTTTGCAAATTGCCAATAAGTGTTTTCATTCAAGTCTCTGCGAAATCTACTAAATGTAGGTTTGTCGCTTTCTGGAGTCTTTTGTACATTCTCTCCAGTTAACAGGCAGATCATTAGGATGCCAACAGTCCCTAGGACTCTAGGGTGATAGTCATAGCTCCTCATCTTAACAGGAGCTTCTAACTCATCTATGTCGATCGTCTATGAAGTCAGATCTTTGTTTGTGTGTGCATGTGTGTATGTAAGGGACTAGGTGTCACAGTCAGTACATAATACTGTATAGTCATCTGCTGTCATAAATGGTCGTCACATTTATCTATTTCATTTAGTTTTTTTCATTCAAAAAATTTATTTCATTCAAATTTGTGTGTGCTCCTATCGGTGTTATTCTTTCAGATGAAGCTGCTTCTGCTCTCCCTGTCAGCAAGCTGTGCTATATCTGGGTTTTCTTCTCACTCAGACACTTTATGCATCGTAGAAAGTCAGTTGGAGTTCATGGGAGAGGTTATTAGCCTGTCACCATGTGCCCTGATGTTCTTCTTAGCAGCTGTAGTTTGCTGGTTTTTCTCCTGGCTCTGGGAACCGCCAACGTGAATCAACGTCGCTCTCTCTGCAACCATCGCCTGCCTCTCCAGCTCCTGAAATCCTTCACCACCACCCAGTCACCTGGTTTGAGATTGTGCAGATCTGTTTGCATCACTTTAGGCAGTGCCTCCTTCACCTGCTTATGGATTTAAGACAAAATAGAGGAATAGTTTTCACAATAACACAGCATTTTCTCCTCACATTGGCTTGCAGTTAACTTAGGTGTGTTTCCAGGCTAGGGTTGTGCCATATCATACCGTCCATGATAGTATGGGTGTAATTTTTTCGATATCAACGATATATTGATAGCTGCGACACAATGACGTATGGTGCATTTACGTTCCCTTGCATGCACAGAACAACACCTAAAAGCAAGAGCAGCAGGTCAGCCTCCGATGACGAAGATTTTGTACCGAAAACGGGAGCTACTTCAATAGTATGGAGGTGGTTTGGTTACAAGCGGTTAGATTTCCAACAAAGCACAATATTTTGCAAAAAATTCAAGAAAACTGTTAGCTGTCGCTAATAACTGTCAGCTGTCGCTAATAACCGGAAGTCGGAGGTAGATGACGCTTTTAGCAAGGCAAATAAATTAGTAATAAATTATCAATTTATATTTAATTTTAGTACTTATTTAAAATACTTAACTGTGTAATTATTTTGTATTTGGTTTAAAAAGTTTTATCAAATATAAATCAAGTAACGAAGACCATAGACATAATACAAAAAACAAACATTAAGCTACACTTGAAATTATGAATTTGTACGTGTATAAATATAATTTATGAATGAGTGTACATGTTTGTTAAATAATGAAATATATACATACATGAATGCCTATATAATCATTGTACATTTATTAAATGTACATAAACATTCATTAATAAAGTCCTGTCTAAAAGAAAAAAGAACATTGTCTCAATGGCCTTTATTTAAAAGCATATTTTGCTATCATTTAAGTTCAGTTTTACATTTGTAGTATTTCAATACATTCTTGTCTGTGTTTCATAAAACAGCTGTAACTTTTGAAACAGGCTTGATATTTGTTGTTCTGAAATTAGAATGATCAACAACAATTCTAACTAGATTGTTAAATTTGTAGAAAAACTAAGTTGGCTTGAAAAAGCCTAGCCAGAAAGTTTGAAAAAGTTTTACAATGTTCAAGCATGGTTTAACATGATTTAAAATGTTTCTAGTGTTAGGGGATAACAGCTTAAAGACACCGGACCAGATATGATGAAAGACCAGGAGTCATGAGGTACAATCAAATAAGTAAAAATTTATTGAAGAATAGTTTCATCGGTAGAGCCAGGCGTCAAAGTCTCACGGGGTCGCAGGCCAGAGACTCTACCGTACACAATCTCACACCAGTTATAACATTTCCAAGGGCATGAATGACATCAGTACATACATGTTGGCTACTTGTCATTTGCAAGAGAACAAAGTTATAACAATTCTACACTTATGGATAGATAGGAGGGTAGAAGATTAGTAAGAAAAACAATTTCTTTGTTTTTCTTACTAATCTTCTACCCTCCTATCTATCCATAAGTGTAGAATGGTTATAGCTTTATGAATAGTTATAGAAAGAAAGAAAAGAATTAGAAACAAAGAAAAAGTTTAAGTTAAAGGTTTGTTAGAAAAAAAAAGAAAGATTAGTTAGATTAACTAGGCTTTTAAAAATGAACTGGTTGATTGAACGGCATTTCACTCTCCAGTAGCTGGCACCAATCACTGCAAAACCCTGGATGGTATATACGTACTGTCAAGCCAGCAGAAGTGTGCCCTCCTCCTAAATGGGTCTGTATCCACCAGACTTCTGAATTTGGAACAAACTAAAGAAAAATTTAACAATCCAGAATCACCCTCCTCAAGGACCACGTGAAGAAGAATTTCAGACAGGACAGAGTCTGGCAACTATTAGGTATTACAAACAAACAAAAAAATTAATACTGCATTTTCCAAACATCATGACCTAACCTCCCTTAAAACAGAATGTGCATATGGGTGCAGGTAATACCTGAAAACATTTAATTTAAAAAGGTATTTGCCATAAAGCTACTACAATAGTTAAGATAACAAATAATGAGATAAAGGCTTGAAATCTGTTGTTCAAATGTTGCTTCTGTCATATTGAATGTAATACTACTACCATCAAGATTTCGATGTTCTGCACTTGTCCTGCCTCCTGTTGTTGTCTCTTCACGGATTACTTCCGACAAGGCTGATGCGCACATCAAAAAAAGCATTTTATTACCAAACATTACCAAAATGGTTTTTATTTACATATTCTTATCTATACCTTCCATGTGTCATTTTTGAAAAGAGCAGATTCACCCACCACCGATATGGGCCATAAAGATACGTTCTTGGAAAAGGATGGCTTTTTACCTGCCTACCTACCTATAATTGATAGGAAGTTACACAAGAGGTGTAAAACAGAGTGTACAGAGTTAAAGAAAGGTAGTTCTTAAAAGAACTGTTTTGTCAAAATGGTTGGATATCAGACAATCCCCTGAAAAATTAAATGCTCAAAAAAACCGATATGGTTAGTATTGTACGTGTATCATCAAGGCTGAGCTTGTCAATAATTCCAGTGAATCAGCATGAGCTTTATTCTAATCAATAGATTAAGATTGGCTGCCATGAAATAGCATGTCCCTCCTAATATGGCAGCTACTTCCTGCTGCCAATGGCAGCTACTTCCTGCTGCCAGCTGCCGATTTTTCGCTGAACCCCCTCTCCAAAAATAATTAAGTTCGGGTACCGGGGTTTTGTGCAAGATAAGAAGAGAAGAACAGAAGTATGCGACCACATCGCTCACAATTGAATGACAAAGTTCTATGAAATTAAATTTTTTGCAAGCGCAAAAAATGTGGAAATGTCAGCTTTTTGCAATAGCACTTGTAATTGGTCTTCAGTGTTAGGCTTTGAGTGAAAAGCGTATGGATTTTTTATGGGGATGAACATGTATATAAAAACATAAATATAAAAATAAAAAACTTCAGAGTTGCAAGCACAGCCATATTCTTGTCTCGCATGCACACGCACACACATTCAATGTAAAGGGATAGTTCACCCAAAAATAAAAAAAATTCTTTCATAATTTTCTCACCCTCATGTTACAAACCTGTATAAATTTCTTTGTTTAGATGCACACGGAGTAGTGTTAATTTCGTCACCTATTTTTAATTTAGTCTTAGTCTTAGTCTTGTGCCAAATGTCCTTGTTAGTTTTAGTCATATTTAGTCATTCACATATCTTTTTTGTTAGTCTTAGTTTTAGTCGACTAAAAGTCTTGTCATTTTAGTCTAGTTTTAGTCAAAAGAAAACTCAAGGTATCTTAGTCTAGTTTTAATCGACTAAAAGTCTTTTAATTTTAGTCTAGTTTTAGTCAAAAAATTTTAGCTTGACCACATCTGGAATCTATTGTAAGAATAAATACTACAAGGCCTCATTAAATGCAATAATATCAGGAACACAAGTGTTATAGTGGAAATAAATAACTTAATGAAAAGCCTAAGATCAAAACTGTAGGTGTGTATGTATATATATATATATATATATATATATATATATATATATATATATATATATATATTATTGATGATATTTGGAGCAATATTGCATGTAATTGTTAAACTTGATTCCCTTACATATACATTTGTTTTTAAGCCTAATTATTAATTTTGATTATGATGTGATTGTGACAGGGGCTTGGGAAGAGGTTTCAGGTTGGGGGTGCTGAGTTTTTTCTGTCACCACTTTTGAATAAGAAACAATATCAAAACTCCGCGAATCACAAAAGTATCAGTGAGAAGTTGAGAACACTCGTTTAAACAGTGCATACACTCGAACTTGACTGCACATCACATTTTTTACTTTATTGATACTGCTTTTAATCGTAATGCAAAGACCGGTCATCGGGACATAAGCTGTCATGTACAATAAAAGAGCCTGCGCAGCGACAGGAAATATAATTTAACACAAAAAGCTGCCTAGACCAGGGGTGGACTTGCGCTCAGGAGTTTTTGGTTTTTTTTGAGCGGCGTGTGGACGAATTCTTTCTACGCACACACTATTTTATTTCTTGATAACAGATCGCTGCGAACTATAACACACCGTTGCCATAAAAAACAAGAGCGTTGCCATGGACACACAGGATTCTAACCATAGAGACGGAGCGCACTATTTTCTTTAGCGGAAACAATACAATTGTTTTTAAATCAATAAACTCCTTTTTAAATCATCATTTTGTGTCAAATTATCGATTTATTTGGTAGGTAGCAATATAATAAGCGGGATCCGCTTCGCGGACCTGTAACTTGAGCATCAGCGCGAAGCCGCAAACTCGTTGTGAATATTTTAAAGGCGTAACAGCTGATGAAAAAGCAGAGACAATTGTAGACGAAAATGAAGAGAGATTTTATCTTAGTTTTTATTTTATACAAAAACATTTTCGTCTCATCTTTTTTCATCAACAATAATGCATGTTAATTTAGTCTTAGTCAGCGTTTTTGGACAGTGGTGCAGTCTTGTCATCGTCTCGTCTTAGTCATGAAAAAAAAGGTTGTTGACGAACATATTTCGTCTCGTCTCGTCTGACCAAATTAACACTAACACGGAGGAAGATATTTTAAGGAATGTTTGTAACCAACCTGGGGGCACGATGGCTTAGTGGTTAGCATGTTCGCCTCACACCTCCAGGGTTGGGGGTTCGATTCCCGCCTCCGCCTTGTGTGTGTGGAGTTTGCATGTTCTCCCGTGCCTCGGGGGTTTCCTCCGGGTACTCCGGTTTCCTCTCCCGGTCCAAAGACATGCATGGTAGATTGATTGGCATCTCTGGAAAATTGTCCGTAGTGTGTGAGTGCGTGAGTGAATGAGAGTGTGTGTGTGTGTGCCCTGCGATGGGTTGGCACTCCGTCCAGGGTGTATCCTGCCTTGATGCCCGATGACGCCTGAGATAGGCACAGGCTCCCCGTGACCCGAGGTAGTTCGGATAAGCGGTAGAAAATAAATGAATGAATGAATGTAACCAAACCATTCATGGGCCCCATTCACTTCCATAGTATTCTTTTTTCCCCACTATGGAAGTGAATGGGGTTCATGAATGGTTTGGTTACAAACAGTCCTCAAAAGTTCTAAATGTATGTTCATCAAAACAAAGAAATTTATAAGGTTTGTAACATCATGATGGTGAGAAAAAGATGACAGAATTTTCATTTTTAGGTGAACTATCCCTTTAATTAATAAATTACACTCACTCCAATCATCTCTCTCTCTCTCTCTCTCTCTCTCTCTCTCTCTCTCTCTCTCTCTCTCTCCCCCCAATAGTTAATTCAGGTTTGTGTGATTCAATAATTTACATTTTTTATTGACGTGATTGATTGTTGTTGTTATTCTGTTGTTAAAAAGGAAGGATCTAATTTAAGGATGTGTTCATGTCCCAATGCCATTTGGTTGCATAGAAACCATTGTACATTTTTTTATATATATACTTTTCCAAGGTCTTCTGCCATGTTTGAGGCATATTGAAACTTTTCATGCTTTTATGTTGGCCTTATTTCAGCTACATTTACATCTTAGGCTTTGTAGTTTTGATTTTTATTCATTTTTATTTTTATTTACAACTCACCTGTATGTGGACACCTTTTAAAAATAAATGCATATAATCATTTTTTGGTGCAAATAAAACTCTCATAGTCCATAAATACTGTAGATTTAACTTTGTTTAATATATACATTTAGTTAAATCATCAAACATCTGTATGACTTGCCAGTGACTTGCTTGACTCATGCTACGACTTGACTTGAAATGCTTGACATAAAGCAGTGACTTGACTTGACTTGACTTGACTCTCACAAAAAATGACTCAGACTTGCTTGAGACTTGAAGGTTAAGACTTGAGACTTACTTGAGACTTGCACATGTGTGACTTACTCCCACCTCCTTGTTAGGATATCGTTAATAGTTCCCTGGGTTAAACTCCTGTGGAGGCATAGTCAGACTTCTAGTAGAAGATATATGGATTGAGGTATAGAAATGGGTTAAATGCCATTTCGTGGCTTTGTGCAATTGTAACTGCAGCGTGCTCCAACTCAACAGCACCATATTCTGGTGCAGTTAGCAGGATTTTCTCATAGCAACCAAAATCGCACACCCCCTCATCTCTTCTTCTCTTATTACCGCCACATTCTGGCATAGTCAGCAGGATACTATTGTGCAATGTGGAAGTGTGGGTACTGTTGCTTGATATTTTGTTGGCCATCTTTATTTTTTTTTTTTAACCAGACAGCATCTTCCCTGTTTGGGGGATAGCAAGGTACAATAATCTATTGGATCCACCTATTTCCATAGTTATTGGTAGGTCATTTGTGTGGTTTGCAATAATAGATGATGAATTACATGAATTGAGAGATTTGGTAGCCTAATTAAAAGCAGATAACGAAAGGTTATGACAGACGCAGGTATTAGATGCATGGTCAGGTATACTGTAAAAAATTTGGAGTGGGATTTACTTGAAAAAAGCTTGGAAAGTTTTTTCACTCAGAAAAGGCTAGTAAATTTACAAACATTTGCCAAGTAAAAGCCTAAACATAATTATTAGTAAGTTTAATTAGACATTTTTAAGTTTTTAATTGTTAAGTTTACTTGGGAATTCCCAGTTAATTTTATTGACTTTTTGTTTGTAAATATTACTTAAGTAATGCTTATATGTAAATATATGATGATTTATTGCATTTTGTTTACTCAAGAGGCCTAGTTATCTTTTTTAGTTATCCTGAGTAACCTTTACTTTAAATATTCTTTAAACATTATCTAACCTAATTTGTGATGCATTATAACTGATGTCTTCAATAAAAAAAAAACACTGACAGACATTTTCCTTAAGTACTTTTATTAAAGAAATGATCAAAATAATGGACAAACAGTCCATGTGAAACAGTTCAGTACAACTTTAGCTTAACAAGTCTTTTGCGGACATTCTCACTTGAAAAACAATTAGCAAATACAAAAAGTTTGAGTGCCAAACAAAATGGCCAGCTAGCAGACTTACACCAATAGCTTTCTCTGCAAAGAGCTTTCTCTGCCATCCAGGGTGTATCCTGCCTTGATGCCCGATGACGCCTGAGATAGGCACAGGCTCCCCGTGACCCGAGGTTGTTCGGATAAGCGGTAGAAGATGAGTGAGAGTGAGTGGATGCTTTGAAATTTTCTCCAAAAATTATTTTGGAGAAAATTTCAAAGCATCCACTCACTCATCTTCTACCGCTTATCCGAACAACCTCGGGTCACGGGGAGCCTGTGCCTATCTCAGGCGTCATCGGGCATCAAGGCAGGATACACCCTGGATGGCATGCCAACCCATCGCAGGGCACACACACTCTCATTCACTCACGCACTCACACACTACGGACAATTTTCCAGAGATGCCAATCAACCTACCATGCATGTGTGGCGGGGCGGTGGAGGGCCAGAATTGACACTAATACAACTAAAAATTAGAGCAGACAACGCCACCCTGTTTCTGTAAACAGGGAAATTTATATCCAAAAATATAGCACACAGGTTCGTTACCACTGAACACAAGAGACGTGGATATAAATACAAAAATACTTTATTGCACAATAATTAATTAAAATGTAGAAAACTGTTGACCAAAACAACGAAAAGAAGTAAAGAAAACAAAAAACTTTGCAGCTGAGGCTTACCAGTAGGGAGCTAGCTGAACAGTGAGTATCCTAAGACACACCACTCAAAACACTCACGCTCACACCACACCCACTCTAAGTGAGGGAGACGCAGATATCATATAGCAAAACACTCTGTGAGAGAAACACCACCACCACAGGGCCAAGGCAGCTAGCTTCCCTCACTGGGGCCTTCAGCTCCTGAAATAAACAAAAAAAGAAAAGGAAAAATAACAATTAGTTCAACTCGCGTACAATCCAGCAACTTGCATTAGAATAAGTTCAAACCATAAAGGGGAACAATGGACAATTTACTGGCCACAAGGGTCAGGCAGAGAGATATAAAGACTCAACTAGGTTCATGCTAAAAGCTCATGAACCTAGACATGCCATGGAGCAGCAGGAGGTGAAGGAGAAGAACAAAACCAGGAAAAAAAAGAAATAAAACCAACAATACAAATGAAGACAACAGGCTTCAAATTAAAATCACATGAAATACAAAAAAACCAAAAACTTAAAGCTGAAAAGAGCTTTCAGCCAAAAGACTCAAATCAACAGTAAACAAAACAAATAGGAACTAAATCTTCCCAGGTACGAGATATTACCCGATTCTTCCACGCCGTCCTTAGGAAGAGCGCAGATCCAACAAAAAACAACCAAATAGATAAACAAAACAAACACGCTGCTGGTGGCAATATAACAGCCGGTGGCGCTAAGCAAGCACCGTGAACGGTACAGCTCGCTTTAAATGACAAATCGGACTAGCCAGTCTTCACCTAACCCACCAGCATGAGCGTGAAAAACAAACAAAACCAAAAAATAATAATAAAATGCAAATAGTCACAATCATAAAAGTAGCAGCAGAACAAACAGTGCAGTCTTAACGCTGTCTAAAGAGCGTTGGCCCTGCAGTCCACAGTGATGAAGGGCTAACGAGCAGATGCACTAAAATGGACAAAAGTTAATAAAATCAGTCAAAGACACGCCCCAATAATGCTCTGTTAGCAATGTTAGCCAAACAGCTAGCTACATACCTCCCGCAAACTGCACGCACACACCCACACACAATAATGGCTGTACGATGCGTAGCCAGATGACGTAAACTACGCCTTAAATATACCCGGAGCAGCAGACAATAGGCTGTCGCACCTGTCATTCAGGTGAAAACCATGTTTAATAGGGCGGTACCTAGACTGCCCTACCGGAGTACCCGGAGGAAACCCCCGAGGCGGGGAGAACATATAAACTCCACACACAGAAGGCGGAGGCGGGAATCGAACCCCCAACCCTGGAGGTGTGAGGCGAACATGCTAACCACTAAGCCACCGTGCCCCCCTCAAAGCATCCAGTCCAAGAAAAATTTTCTGAAACACTTCAAATGTGTTTCTTAGCTTTGAAGGATAGCTTAAGTTCAGGGAGTAAATGAAGCCCATGAACAGAAGGCAGGCATTTGTAAGATTCTTGCATCCCGACAGTACCACAGTTCCCTCAATGACGATGATGACGTCAGCTATGTTGGCATCTTCCTCTCCTGCGGTGATGCCCAGTACAACGATCTTCATTACATGATTGGTGAAGCTATCTTCAATCATGTCTCTTCTGACATCCTGTCAAATACACAAATGAGTGAAAAAGTGGTTACAATACTGTACAGTAAGTTGTATGTTCTCTTTATTTTTATGTGATAAGTGCCACACAGAGAGGTTAAATCTGTTATTAAATGAAGAATAAAAAAATTAAGAACTGAAGAACTGTGTCTGTAAGACACTTAAACTACTTGCAAAGCTTCAGTACTGTAAAACGTTTTAGGCACTTGTGTAAATATTCTGTAAAGTGCCTTTAAAATGTTTTCATAAATTAATTTTCATTTACCTTCTATTGACTAAATCAATGTTTGGTGTGATCACCCTTTGCACGTAAAGGGTTAGTTCACCCAAAAATAAAATTTCTGTCATTAATTCCTCCCCTTCATGTTGTTCCACACCCGTAAGACTATCGTTCATCTCCAGAACACAAATTAAGATATTTTTGGTGAAATCAAAGGGCTTCTGATCCACACATAGGCTCAATGCCATTGCACCTTTTGAGGCCCAGAAAGGTAGTAAAAACATTGTTAAAATAGAGAATGTGACAACAGTGGTTCAACCTTAATGTTGTGAAGCGACGAGAATACTCACCAAAATTGTTTTAATTTGTGTTCTGGAGATGAACGATGGTCTTACGGGTTTGAAATGGCATGAGGGTGAGTAATAAATGACACAAATTTCTTTTTTAGATGTTTTTTTTTTTAACATTTTGGAGATATTGCCACAGTTTTTCTTGATTTAGGCTGAAATGTGAGATCAGAACTTCTGTGGAGCACCAACTGTATGACTCCCTGTGCATACAAAAATCTCACTTGAATATTACAAATAATGGCAAAATGAATGTTATTAATGTAAACTAGGATGAAAATACTAATGTGCCTTAGACTTTTGCAGTACTGTACACATAAGTCAAAATGAAATTTGAATTTATCTATTAATGTATCTGATAGGCTTCAATGAGCTCCTCAGATGATTCTCCCAGATAGGAAAGCAGGCACCGAATCACAGCATCTCTCTTATCTTCAACTCGCTGTTAAAACAAAAGAAAATTGCAGCGAACATTAACAGTGTACAACTCCAAAAAAAATCTATAAAGTCAGGAAGCAGCAGGATATCAAATGTGTAATATATACATTTACCTGCCAGAGAAAATCTAGCATATTTCTTATTTTTATGCCTGCATCCCCACCCTTCATTTTAAACAAATTTAGGAGCTTTGGAGTTTAGAGGTCCAGTGTTTGCAGAAAGGTTGGCTCCAGGGGAACTGTGGTTATTCTTCTGAACTCATTCTTAATCAAGGACAAAGAAAATAAAATGTAACAAGATTTAGTAGTCAAATAAACACTATTTTTTGCCAAACACGCACACACAGACACATCATGCTATACTACACACACCAATTTAGAAGATGCCCCAGAATAACTTCCAGTTTTAGTTTTCTTTTACATTTTAACCGAATCAAAATTTTACACAAATACCTTTTAAGATTGTGTGTATATATATATACCGCTGTATATATATATATATATATATATATATGTATATATATATATATATATATGTATATATATATATATATATGTATATATATATATACATATATATATATATATATACATATATATATATATATATATATACATATATTTTTATATATTGCTGTAAGAAGTATTGCCAACTTACCTTGCATGAACTTGAATGGTGAGTGTAATCTGTGGAACATATGAAAGAAATATTAGTCAGAAAAAGATTTTTTTTTTTTACCAAATTTGAATAAATATATTGATCTTTTTTATTTGAAATTTGAACAGTTACCGTTAATTTATTTAGTATCAACAATGTTTGCAAGATCATCTGGTAGAGTTGCCTGAACACATACACTGCATCACTATTGTATAGGTTCAGTAGAACGTATAATCTCTGTTTCTCATGATTAAAATGCATCAAATGTTTATCAATTTTATCAATATGAGAAAACAGTGTACACTCTTAACCCAAATTAGTTGACATTACTAGAAATTTGCGAGGAAACCCGTTGCACTAAACCATTTTAGTTTTTACACAGGATAAAACTAAACAAGTTGTCTGAACATAGAATCTTAAGTCATGCGATAGACAAATCAAGTTTACATCAGTAGTCTTTACTAAAATTCATTAGTTCACATTACTAATGTTTTTGAGCATATGTTTTATAAAATAAGTATTAAGTTAAACAAATTATTTTAAGTAGAAATAAAT
This sequence comes from Tachysurus vachellii, assembly GCF_030014155.1. NCBI lineage: Eukaryota > Metazoa > Chordata > Actinopteri > Siluriformes > Bagridae > Tachysurus > Tachysurus vachellii. The sequence goes on from NC_083460.1 coordinate 20,571,190, forward strand.
GTTATATTTAAGCAATGTCTTATAATTTAAATTATTCTACTTAAATGAGATTTTATCTATTCATTTAATAAGAAATTAAACAATAATACCATTTTATTTTTTTATTGTTCACAAAAAACAGGTAACACTGCAATGTACTCAAGTTCACAATGTTAACAATACAGTGCTTAGAGGAAAATACATTCTTCAACAAGAAGAATCTTAGACAAGTGGAACTTATGTGCATCATTCATTCATTCATTCACACACTAGGGACAATTTTTCCAGAGATGCCAATCAACCTACCATGCATGTCTTTGGACCGGGGGAAGAAACCAGAGTACCCGGAGGAAACCCCCGAGGCAAGGGGAGAACATGCAAACTCCACACACACAAGGTGGAGGCGGGAATCGAACCCCGACCCTGGAGGTGTGAGGCGAACGTGCTAACCACTAAGCCACCGTGCCCCCCCTTATGTGCATCAATTTAGTTAAATGTGCACAGACAATCTTGATGTAGGCAAGGAAATGGTAATGTTTTTCCATCACTTTCACTGTAAAACGTTAAGGAACATCTGCAAATGACTACATCTTTTAAGCAGTTTAAGTTGCTACTAGAAACAAACAAAAAATAATAAAAGTTTCAAGAGAAACTTTAAGAAACACATTTTTGAACGGTTATTTTAATACACCCGAGACATATGCTAGTATTAGCGACAAGCACGTGTACATGCATACATGCTTATATGAACCGACGAAAAAAATCACCTGAGACATATTCTAGTGTTAGCGACAAGCACGTGTACATGCATACATGCTTATATGAACCGACAAAAAAAAATCACCTGAGACATATGCTAGCATTACCGACAATCACGTGTACATGCATACACGCTTATATGAACCGACAAAAAAATCACCTGAGACATATGCTAGCGTTACCGACAAGCACATGTACATGCGAAAAAAAAACTTATGCCAGCAAAATCTGTCAGGTCAGAAATAGCTCATGTTACTGTGAACGGACAGAAAATGAGAAAAAAAAACTAGCATCAATCATCACATTTACATTAAGTTAACTTATTAACATTTAACTAACATCGGTTTTAGGGTAATCATTTATTGTCAGAAAGATATTTATATATTAGACTATTTACACTCACCGTTTCAAAGTGCTTTCTAAAATCTACGGTTTGCTGTTTCAGGTCACGTTGACCCGTTTCAGGCCCCGACCCTACCTCCCGTCGGGCAAAGTTCACTGTTCATTAAACATATGCGTAGATTACATGTAAAATACAAGACAATTGTTTTCGACACAGATGCATTTTGCTAATAACAGATGTTTGTGCAAATCGGTTCTTTAGCAAACTTAACTCTGTCAACTATTAACACTTGACGCCTTAACTCTTTAGCAGACAGATTAATAGCGCTATAATTTGCTGCAAACGTAGCTAAATTGACCAATAAACAAATATTTAATTAACTTACCGTGTAATAATCACATTAGTCTTCGAGACGAATTTCCGTTGCACTCCTCTGTCTCTGCACCACATCGCAACAAAGAACTCATGTGCATAGATTGCCTGGCTTCTTTGAGTAAGTTTTTCTTGGTTTTGTTATTTTTTGCATTAATTCATTAAATGACAAAACACTAAGTACATATTACTTAGGCAGTTCCATTTGAATTTACCTATGTATTTAAGCACAATAAATCAAAACGAAACCTCAAGTAGCTTATTGAATTAAATGTGACATTTTGAAGTAAAAAGACAAAATAGTATTTGTTTGTAAAATTTACTTAAATGATGCTATCTTTATTTATAAGTTCAAAAAATCATTTTTTACAGTGTACTTCTAGTGCTTCTTTACCCATGGTTGTAGATCCCCCACTCCCTGGTGCTGCTGCATTAACAACTGACTGTTTGGTTTTTGTCCTTCAAGACCGAAAGTGCCCAAACTTTAATGGGAGTTCAGGCGTTGGTATCAGTGAGTGGGTGGAAGAGGCTCAGGCCTGTATGAGGCTTTGTTATCTCTCTACAATTGATCAGGCATTTTTCTTGTTTGATCAACAAGAGAGAGGATCCAGGTAGACTTATTCAAGCACTGTGTGAATTGTACGGCTGTACAAAATCTTATATAGCTCTTCAGGAGTCTTTGTCTTTGACGTGAACTTAAACAGCTGGTTCACTGCCAATCCAATGCCACTTTGTTAGAAGTTCACAGTGAACTGGGAATGTGAAGGGATTCCTGGAGGGGTGCGTAGTTGCAGTCAGTCTGTTTCATCAGCTTATGGTATCCAGAATGGGGTACAGGGACATCTGCATACAGAGAGTAGTGGTGGTGTGTCATCTGTTGAGTTGAGCGAGTTAAGAGAAATCTTGAGGAAGCAGCAACAACAATTAAATCAGTTGACCCGGGGTGTGGCTCAGCTTTAAAATGTCCAGCCACATATGCAAGTATCTCAGTCTAATCAGATTATATGTAGAAAGTGTCAGAAGCCTGGTCATTTTGCTAGAGATTGCCATGGGGAGCGGAGAAATTGTCTTCCAAGGGCCCGTGTGGATTCAGCATTTAAGGGGAGTGTGCAGTTACAATCTTGGAAAACTAGCACCCACTGATTTGCAGGGCCACAGCTTGGTTTGGGAAAAGGCAGGCTCAAATGTGTTGATTGGTTCTAATTTCATATTTTGTTGTATGTTTATTTGCCCTCAACTCATTGTGTGAATGGGGGGGTGTTAACATACCATGCCCGGTGGACACTGGTTCTATGGTGTCCACCATTACAGAGAGTTGTTGTTTTACCTCAATCTTGGGGTCAGGAACAGCTCAGGTCGTGTCATTGGTGACAGATCCGAGCAGCAAATGGCCTCTCAATTCCTTATGTTAGTTATTTAGAACTCGATGTAGAGCTTTGTGGGTGAGTGGTTAGTGGGTGTGGGGTGCTGGTGGTCAGGGACCCTTCGGGTGGGTTGTGTGCTCAGGTTTCTGGGGTGTTGGGAATGAACATCTTGAGCCACTGCTACTTGAAGCTCTTTGGTACAGTATTGTTTAATCCATCAGAGTCAGGTCTTCCAGCAGGTTTGCTGGCATCACCTGCCTTAGTTAAGATAAAACGTGGAATTGCTTATTTGCCTGAGATTAATGTTGGTACAGCCACCATAGTATTCTATGCTAGTACTTTTTTGGGTACTGTACATACTGTAATGTCCAACATCTGGCTTGGATGTAGGTCGTGTTGAGCCGTCTGCAGAAAGAAGGGTTGAAAGCGAAATTATCCAAGAGTACCTTCTTTCAAAAAGAGCTGTGATATTTGGGACATGTGATATCCACAGAAGGGGTCTCCACTGATCCAGGTAAGACAGGCAGTTTCACAGTGGCCTTCGCCCAAGTAATGTGTCAGAGTTGCATTCATTTCTTGGCTTTGCCAGTTAATATCGGCGTTTTGTGGAGGGATTTGACAAGTTAGCAGCTCCTCTCCATAGGTTGATGCCGGTGCTGGCAGCGTCAAAGTGCCCAAAGTATGGGGCTCCAGCTTTTGCTGAAGCCTGGTACGCAGAGTGCCAGCATAGCTTTGAGGGGTTGAAGGGTAAACTCACCACATCCCCAGTCCTTGTCTATGCTGACTTTTCTCTTCCTTTTGTTTTAGAGGTGGATGCCAGTTATGGTGAGTTGGGGGCAGTCCTCTTGCAGGAGCAGCAAGGTAAAGTGTGCCTTATAGCATATGCCTGGGCATAAATTTCATTTAACAGTAGGGGGGACAATAAATATAAAATTTCTCATGAGCAATTTTTGAAGGGGGACACAAATAATACAGTGTAATTGTACTTATAAAGATATGTCCCCACAGTGAAAAACTTTGCTTTTATCATTATTATTGTAGCATGGAGACTGTGTCATTATTGTTATTAAGTTTTTCTCAGGTTCAATGACAAAGCAGATTTTTCTTCAAAACTATTTATTGCATTGTTTGTGTTGTTTAAACAATAAAATATATACAATAAAATATAAACATGACTGTTATTGTGAAAAATATATATAAAATAAGTAATGTTTTGTAACAAAATCAATTATTAAATAATCAATTTACAGTAACTGCTCTATGTATAAAAACAACAAAACGGCTTTGGCGTGTTAGTTGCAGTGCACTATGCAACAAGCTATTGTAAACAAGCTAACGTTAACTAGATAAGTAATATTTTATTAGCTAATATAGCAGATTCATTGAAAATTACATCGGTAATCAGCATTTTTGCTGCAAGTAATTTATGAATGAGTCAGCATCAACTGCATTAAAGAGAATCGCTTTATTTAAAGTGAATAAAATACCCTACTTAATGGAGTTCAACATTAATTGAGCCGCAGCCACACACCTGACTCGTATGTGCAGAGTAGGTGAGATGAACTGGGAAAGCAGGCAGTGGGTCAAACCACTGTGAGGAAGGGGAGGGGGAACTCAACTGTTTCTAAATGCATTTTTTGCGTTTGTTTTTTTTCTACTTACACAATTATTTAGGTATACATACATATATTTTTCACAATAGAGAGTGCGATAGATGGCTGCCTTTGATTTTGACATCAAATATCGGTCATGGAAGCATAATCGCAGTGCTGATGCATTGTCATTTCAAAATCTGGTGGGTGTGAAAGAGGTACGGGATTGGTCCCCAGGGGTTGCTGTCATAACTCTGTTGCAGCGAACTGCTCTGAGGCCTTGTGTAAACCTAATTACATCTTTTCCCTGTTATTCTACAGAGGATATGACCTTCTAGCAAGAGACCGACCCCTGTATTAGAAAACTATTAGTGTTTTGGCGGCGTTAGTCACCTCCTAGCACTGAGGAGAGAGGTTTTTCGCCCTGCTGGTGGCTAACAGGTCTTTCAAGTATTATTGCCAGCTGCCATGAAGTCTGAGGTACTGACGCAACTTTACCAGCAACCTGGGCACCAAGGGGTGGAACGTACCACCTAGCTGGTGCCCCAGCAATGTTACTGGCCCGGGATGTCTTTAGAGATCACTCTATGCCATGTATAAGTGTACAGGTGAATGGAAACTAAGAATCTAGCTGAGGGTACGGCGACTTGAGCCAGCCCCTTTTACTACATCCTGATATATTTTATAGTATTTGCTGTAAATATGGCAAAAAAAATGGCTTGAAAACAATGAAATACTAAGTAGAACAGAGAAAAATTGTTTATTTCTCTGCTGTGCTTAGTGAAATATGAGAAGGAAGAGTAGTTTCAATACCAAACAATACTGCACATCCAATTTTAAGCTAAACCTACATCCAAAACTACATCTAAGTGCAGAAACAGCTTAAAATTGTTCATCTGTTTCGCTCAGTATTTCATAGTTTTCAAGCTAAGGGTGAAAAATGAGGGTGTATATTGTAACCTAAACAATACTGCATGTTTCATTTTAAGCTAAAACTACATGTGAGTAAAATGAAGCCCTTTATTTGTTATTAGGATATAGATAAAGTTTAATATATTACATCTTGTAAAATCAGACACATTTAGATTCATATTTACATAGACAGAGAATGCTTTATTAAAACAAAAGGACATCAGAAGGAACAGAACGAAGTAAAAGCTGCTACATTTTAAGGACACAACTCCAGTTCACTCAAGTCAAACAATCAGAGACCTGCCATGTATAAGTGTATAGGTGAATGGGAACTAAGAATAGCTGAGGGTAAGGTGACTTGAGCCAGCCCCTTTTACTACATACTGATATATTTTATAGTCTTTGCTGTAAATATGGCAAAGTACCATAAGAAAATTAAAAATGTCTTGAAAACAATGAAATACCATAAACACTATTGTTGGAGAGGAGTCACCCACCCTCGCAAGTCGCTCAGGTTTGCAGACTGTGGAGTGGTGGGACTCTTTACATCCCTGGAAGCCCTCATGTCTGTCACCTTCTGGCTCTCCCGTTTAGTTATGCTGTCATAGCTTGTCTTGCCAGAGTCCCTGTCTGCATTTTACACATAATGTACATTGTCCATCACATTATTAAAATCATATCAAGCATTCTCTCTCTGTCACTCTCTGTCTGTACATGCCACTCCGGAGCTCCCAGTGTTTCGAGTTCCTTGCCTGATTGTCTCTTCTTACTGACCTACTTCATCAATTCTGACGTTCTACCCCGGTTGATGTCTCGTTGCCCGGTGGTCACTTGGCTGGGGATTGATCTGCATGGTTAGCCAGTGACTCATGGGATTGCTGTGGATGGAGACTGTCATGCCTTCTTTGAACCATTTTGTTGTCAGTTAGCTTTATGGTCTTTAATTCCTCCTGAAGTCTTCAAATTATTGCTGATAGTGTTGGGTCTGTGGTGAACTCAGAGATTACGATGACCCATTAGCTCCTCAGGAGCTCTCTGTTTCACTATTATAAACTGTTGTAGAAAGAACATAATTTACATTAATTCAATAATTCAAAATTTGTTTTTTTTTACTAGAAAATGAGGCATTTTTGCATATTAATGAGATTATACCAAATATTACAATACTTTTTTGCAAAATATATGTTAATATGTTGGAAACAAGTTAGACTATAAAGTGAAAAAAAAGCTTTCGTATATACTTCATTTTTTATAAGCAGTCAAAACAGAGAGGTCAATTTGACTCTGCGCTCCTAATTTGCATAGGAATGCAGACGAGGTCTGCAGAAGGGTTAATAAAGTTTCCTTAATTATGTTCTCAGAATTTTTTTAGAAGCCCTTCGCTGATGATTTAAAATATTATCCAAAAACTACCAGGCAAACAAAGACTCTTTAATGATGTGCATCAAATAATGTACAAACACACATACACTGAAAAATCGGGAGATGATCTGCTCACATCCCAGTTGTGTTGTTTAGACACATATTACTGAATATATTCAACATAAACAACCTAACTTGGAAAAATTATTACAGTTACTAGGCACTTTATTAGGAACCCAACAATTCATGCAGTTATACAATCAGCCAATAATGCGGCAGCAGCACAATGCATACTGTACAACCATGCAGATACAAGTCAGGAGCCTCAGATAATATTCACACCAAACAAAGAAAAAGTCACGGATCAGACTTTAACCGTGACATGGATGTGGATGTCAAATCTGATGTCTGGGATTTTCACTCCACAGTATATACAGGTGCATCTCAATAAAATAGAACGTCATGGAAAAGTTTGTTTCATTTATTTCAGTAATTCAACTCAAATAGTGAAACTCATGTATATAAATTCAGTACACACAGACTGAAGAAATTTATGTGTTTGGTTCTTTTAATTGTGATGATTTTGTCTCACATTTAACAAAAACCCATCTTAAAAAAATTTGAATACTTCATAAGACCAATAAAAAACATTTTTAGTGAATTGTTGGCCTTCTGGTAAGTTTGTTCAATTACTGTATATGTACTCAATACTTGGTTGGGGCTCCTTTTGCTTTAATTACTGCCTCAGTTCGGCACGGCATGGAGGTGATCAGTCTGTGGCACTTTTTTTAATGACTTTTTTTTTTTTACACATTGAAGACACTACATAAAAAATCATGGACATGTGAATCTACACAAATTATCAGATGTCCACTGAATTTAATTAATTATATAGTTAATTCAACCTGGCACTTTCCTTTAAGAGAAAAAATGAGGACACATCCAGTAAAAATCACTGTAAAAAAGCTCCTGTAATATATTGTAGAAAACGAACCCAGGACCCCAAGTATACTGTCTGTATAGGGCTTAATGCTATCCTTTGGCAAGCAATTTTACAAGTGTTTACATTTAGTAAAAGCTTTCATACTCAGAACAAAGATTCTCAAATAATATGACAGAGAAATAAAATAGTTTTTCTTTTAATAAAGCACATTCCTGAAACAGATTTTTTAGAAATAGATATAGCACTTGAAAAAAAAAAGGTAAGATGCATGCATTGTATGATGACAATCTAAAAAACAGTGTCTCTCAATTTTATTAAGATAACATCACCAGTTTTATCAAAGATGATATTTCCTTTTGAAAGGTTTTTGCTTCAAATCATCTGTGCATTAGATTCTACACATTTCTGGAACGTTGTTGGACAGAGGAACGCCGGTCGTCCTAAAGCTTTGTCCTCAGGTGGTATTTTTGATGATGGTTATGATAAGTGCTCAATTTCACATCATAGCATATGATGATTTATTATTTCATACTCATCAATGCACTCAGTGAGATTCCTTGTGTATGTGGGCAGAGTCATGCTGGGAGAGACATCAGGATAGAAGGGAACAAGTGTAATGTCATTTTGTCATTCTTAATAAAATACAGTATATATGAATGGAGGGATTGATTAAGGAACACCGTGAGTTACATACATTCAGTTAATAAGGCACACCCATACTGCATGAAGTTAATTAACCAAACTACTTTTCCCACTCAAATAATACTGAAACCTCTCACTAGAAAATGTCTTTCCTTATTCCGTAACAACAATTTTACTTTCCAAATAACACGTCTTACAATGGAAAAAAAAATAACAGAAAAATGTAGTACCTAATATCGTGCTGCTAGACTTTCGTTACTGACAGAAACCTTTATTTAGAGCAAACACCACCTTTCATTTTGTATAGCAGTAGTGGCTTGGTGATGTGTTTGAACTCTTAACTTTCCAACATTTTAGACATCTTTATGCATAAATAACTACTACTTTGAATTTTCAATACCAATAATGTGCACAAAGTTACAACAACAACAACAACAATGTTATTTAATGTTAAATGTTACAATGTTATTTATCATTCAGATATTTGGCTCTGTAGTTTTGCACTAAATAAATCGCACTCATAAATTGTAACTCATAAATTGTTTGTACGGATGTATACTGGTGTTCATAAAAATCCTACAATTTTGAAAAAAAAAAAAAATTATATATATATATATATATAATAAATAATCCTTAATCAAATCCTTCAGCTGAATATTTTCCATATTTCATAATAAAATCACTTTTTTATCATTAACATTATGTTCTGTAATATTTTTATTGGCACAGTATTGAGTCAAAATAATGTACACCAGTTTTTCAGGAGTTTTTGTAGGCATCACTGCATGCAAACCAGCTGTGTCAGGAACACGCTTGGTTATTTTACGGGTGATTAACTTTCATCGACATACACAAACAAATATGAAAGAGGAAAAAAAAAAACACCATTAAGTAATACCACTTTTACACGATCTGGGTCATAATATAGTAGAATATTTAGTTTTAATGTAAAAATTGAAACAATTCAGAATAACAATATCTAACAAACTCTGGCGGTAAACTATCACACAAATACAGGGTTTGATGACTTGACCATACAGAAAAAACCGTCCTGGCTACAGTGATGAGGAAACCAGGATTATGTTTTCACTATACATACCTGTGTTCACCTCCAGCTAAGCTGACGTGTCCTTTAGAGGCAAGTGTACTAAAAGAAAAATACAAGGCTTTCTTGTGCATTAGATGCTGTGCTGCAAAGGTCACAATGTATTTGAAGAAAACACCGACCTGAGAATGAGTCTTGGGAAACAAACCACACGTAAGTTGTAACAAAATGTGCTGTTACTTCTGAATTATACATTATAAATGTACACCACAACAACAACAAAAACCCCAACATAACTGAGGAGTAAGAATGACCTAAAGCTACAGACATCGAAGGCAGCATGAGTCCATAGAGCACAGAGATTCACGGTTAATGAACACTGCATAGTACCAGAAGCAAATCAGAAATACCTTTAAGGCGTGCTGTCTTGTTCAAAAATAGACTTTTGTAAAAATATATTATGTGGAATAAGCTCATTCTCTAAAAATTCAGATTTACAGTGATTAACTTAATTGTACCTGTTTGGAAGTGCAAATTACTGGCTTGGAATCACCTCACTCACGTACAGGAAGCGCTTAAACAGCGAATATACTGTACCCAGGATGAGCGGCCAGTCCATCACTGGGCACCGTGTGAACACACAGACACACTGAGCAATTCATTTAAACCTTAGATTGAATTTTCTGAATTATCTTTTTTGGAGGTTGGATGAAACTGGAGAAACTGGAGAACCCAAAAGAAACCCACACAGACAGGAAGAAAACGAACAAAACTCCACACAGTAACCAGAGCTCAGGATTAAACCAGGGATCCTGGAGCTGTGAGACAGAAATGCAACCCGCTGTGCTGCTGCTGTGCTTCCCCGTACGATCACCTATGATAACTAATCATTTTGCCAAACAAACTTTCCAATACCCATTTACAAAACAATTCTTAAACACAAGTAAAATTTAGTAAATGATACAAAAGGTAGCTCTGATACAGAATGATTATGGTGTACAGGAAAGAAAGGAAGAAGAAGGAGGGAGCTGAAATTCTCAGGCCTACGCTGTACTGTACTGTTGTGGTCTGGCATGGGTTACAAGTTAGAGTTCAAAGCCGCACTGAGACGACACTCAATTTCCTCCAGCAAGCCTTTTTCCTGAACCTTGGCCTCCCCTTCTTCTCTATTGCCTTTGTTTTCTATTTCCCAAGGAATAAGCAGTGAAGGCTGCCTGTTGCTTCCCCCTTGCTGTGAACGCTCTTGGTAGTGCCTCAGAGTCTCTTTGGATAGGACTTTCCTCCTCAGGCCACTGGAGCCCTCCGTCACCTGACTCTCTGGGCTCAGCTTCAGGTCCGAGGGAAGCTCTAGATAGACAGAAGGGCTGGCATTCGTACCCAATTTGCATGCCAGAGGCTGAGTGGGAGGCACCATAAGAGAATTCCTCATGTCTGAAATGGTCTCGCTGGGTTTTGTAGAATCTGGCAGCGAGCGGGTGCTGCACTGGCGACGAGGAGAAGGAGGGAGGTGCTTGCCATTGATGGCGCTGTCATCCTGCCCCATGTTCCATCCACTCTGATCTCCACTGGTGGCCGTGCCCACTTCACCAGTTTGAACTGGACTAGTCATAGATAGAGACTAAAGCAAATGCACATACCATATGACTTGTCAGTGTTAAAGGCTTTATATGAATTTGCTAAGAGAGAACAAAGCATACAATGTAAGATAATTATTCAATGACAATGTATATTAAAAAATATATATATACAAGGATTAAGCTTGCCTCACCGTGGTACAGCAGTCGAGCTCATCCATAGACCGGAAAAAGTCAAGGCTCTTGGCTGAGGAGAGCTTTGAACCATGATCTAACGTGGTGGTGCTGAGTGAATCTAGAATTTCTTCCAGCAAATTCATTTCACCTGTCTGACCTGCATCATGCTCGAATTCGCACGAGTCGTCACTGTCCTCCATGTAGAATGGCACTTCCTCACTGTCCTCAGAGGAGATTCTAAAGCCAAACACACACACACACACACACACACACACACACACACACATCAGGAAACATACCCATCTTCAGTAGAACAGAGGTCAATGTGAGATAAATAATGAACACCAGATGGCAGCATTGCTATAGCTAATGGATATTTTAAGCGGTCATACAATACCAGCTCACTGATTTCTTAATGAATATTTGTTTTTTAAAAAAAGCAAAAAAATTCCACATTTAAAACAAATGATAGTTAACTGCCAACAGTCCCTTACTTGCTGGCTGTGTCCAGTTCATCTTCCATGTCAATAGGATAGTCTGGAAAACTGATATACGTATGGTAGTTTTGATGCTGGTACTGAGAGAGAGAGAGAGAAAAAAAATATCTTTACCATTATTTTAATCATTTTTAGGCAGTATGGGAAGGACTGCAGTGGTACGTCATCTGTCCCGCGCAGCCGACTCTGAATGTTAATCCCTGAGCTTTGTAACACACCTGTGCAACACTTTTAATTGCCAAATTAAAGAAGTGAAGGTTTGTTAAACATGGCCCTATACTGTGGCTCAAGGCTTGGTGGACTGTCTTTAAATAGCATTCCCATGACACACAGACAAACACACACACACAAGCATGCACAGACACATACATGCACACACATCTATAAACAGTCACATTAATGGCTTCTTGCCACATTATCAAAGCAGACAGCTAAACTGGAGGTCATTTACAGTGTCCATGGTAGGAGACAGGAAACACGGTCCTGACAGATGTGTGTGTGTGTGGGGGGGTTTGATTGGCTTTGACCAGATGATGGCCAAACCACCAATTCATCTCATTTAAAGTGCACAGGCAGCAGTTGCAGAGGTCAAGTGGACTTGTGGTCTATAAGCCTTCCAAAAGGGTTAATCAGCACCGTTGGCAAAAAAAAATAAAAGATAGAAAGCGTGTGTGCCGGCCACTTAAGACCCTTAAATAAACAGGAACACATGTTGGGCTCTGATTACCCTGTTCACTGGTAGCTGGGAGCTATAATGAAAGTGATTACAGCAAAGTTTAGAACTCGAATTCTCCAAAAGGCTTTAAAGGATTCTTGCCAGGGCTGTAAATTTGGCCTGCGAGCCTCTCTAGCCTGGAGTGAAACGACTTGGTGCACCTGCAAAACTGTTACATTCATTTGCAGAGTGTTTATGAGAGATGGCGAAATTATTGAATGATCTTCAAGACTGCGAAAACCTTAACCTGGATCTTAGACCAAGGTGTCAGTGCCCCCTGGAAATCTGTAATTAAGAACATTTACACAAAATCTACAATTTAACAATTGAGAGCAATTCAGCATTTCTCTAGAAAGGCTGTCAGTCTCGAATAAAACTTATAGAACTACCCAAGACCTACTGAGGCTAAGGACGTGCCTTTAAAGTCCCCGTTCAGTCATTTTCCATCATTCTCACAAAAACACTGTTACTGAATTTAGCTGATTTATTTTCATATACTCTATTGGTATGATCATGCAGTTTCATTGGAGACAAAGAGAAAAGTGACTGAATCATGACATCTGTCCTTAAACTTACCGCCTCACTAAACAAAAGACATGGACCAAAATGGAAAAAAAATAAAATACAACTTACAAATAATACTTGCTCATTCTGTCTTTCATATTTTCCGTTTCATTTTTTTTCCATGGTGGATTGAAAGAGGCCAAGAAAAGGCACAGCAAAAGAAATAAAAGAATAATCGGTTTAAGCAATCAGACTTAGCCTGGCCAAAACCACTAGTATGAAATAAAACAAAAGAAAGCATGGGCATGTGCCTATTTGACTTGGTTATATATGCACTAAATCAGAAAGGACATATTGAGCTGCCACAGCTTGGTGTCTGCTGTGGAACTGTTCATATGTAACTGTTCATTCAGGTCCTGTTGGAAAATAGAGCCATGCTGAGTCTGAGTAATGCAAATCCGCTCACACTGGATTAGGTTTTTTCAATTCTATTCTATAAAATGGCATATTGTCAGTGCCAGAATGTGCATCCCTTCCATTTTTGTGCCTTTAAAGGACTGTCCTAACAATGAGATTTAACCTTGAGTCTTAATATGTATACTACTAATAATTCATCATTATTCTAATAGCAGTTGTTTTCATCAGCAGATCATTTTAGAGGCGATGTTGCAGGACTTTCCAATTCAGCCTGACAGAATAATAGCAAGACTCGTGTTATGTGTTTCACATGTCGATTTTAGACAGTCCGCTGATCTCATTGGCTTGGCAGGCATGCCTGAAAAACACAAACTCTCTCTTTCGGTGCCTTTTACGAGCCCATGCTGCAGCCAAACCTTTGACTGGATTATTCTGCAAAAGACACCTTCAAGAATATCAGAGGGAAGTGTTGTGGCACATCACATTTTAAAAGACAGCCTTCTTTAACTTGCTGTGTGTGTGTGTGTGTGTGTTTCAGAAGCATCCAGTAGATGGCAGTTTGGTTATGAATGAAACAATATTCCCATCCTAAGGGGTACAAAATTGTGCCAGCCACTAAAAAGCAGTGCATTCATCACACCATAGCCATGCAGATGTGCTGTTTGCTCTTCAGGTCACATGCAGGCGCCCAGTAGCCGAGAGCTCTCTCTCTATTTGTATGTCAATTTTTTTTGACAACCAACAAATCTGTCCCATCTCTGGCAGTCCTTCAGACTCACAATAAGACAATAGTTTTCACACCCCACAGAGACACATGCAACCATAACAATACACATTGAACAGCATGAAAGATAAATTTGAAATAAACAGCTGATGTAAAGGAGTCACGTTAAATTACTGCTTAAAACAACATTCCTCAGCATAAAAAAGCAGTCGCTTCAATGAGACATGAGTGACTAAAAGCTTCAAAATCTGTATATGTGTTTATTTAAAAGAGATGAGACAAAACATGGGGTTTAACACTTCTTTTTTTTAAAGTTTTGAATATGGATTTGAAGACTTGATGAAGACTAAACTGGTCTCTTAGTAAAAAGACGTTCGAGGATGAGTATAGAATCGTCGGACACATTAAACCGTAACAACAGACCTATGATCCGGTCACTACATAAAGCAGTATGGAAATGAAGTTGGAGGCCTAGGAGCTGCAAGCAGAGACACCTATGAATTATACACTACTTGAGCAGGGCTTTCTTTCATATGCAGAGCTGCTCAACTGGCTTTGGCTGAGGGGGATACATCTGCCCTTCTCATCCAGTGTGTGTGGTTGTGTACGTGTGTGCATGTGTGTACTCCTTCCCCAGAGGATGTGTGCCATATTCATAGCCATCACACACCCTCTCTCTCTCTCACACACACACACACACACACACACACTTCATTCAGAAGAAACAGGACCATGCAGACGAGCAGCAATCAGCTGCCCTGGGCTACAGCCCACGACACAGAAAGCCTTCCACTGGCATGCAGGCTGAGCCAGGAAACCTTTGTGTCACCTCCTTCAGCAGTCCCAGCAATTTATCATGCTAACCTTATTCATTCCTGCTGACCACATTAGGTAGGAAAATGCAAGTTTCCACAGTCACACAAACACACTCAAATATGCCTACATGATGCAAATATACTGTGAGAAACTAAAGAGACTACAATTATAATGTGAATCGGGCAAAACTTATTAATCAGAGATTTCCTTTGTAATAGTGCCTCTGCTGTGGAAGATGTATTAAACATGCAAAACACTTCATCCAGTCACAGCGTTGACTTCTTTGAAGATAATGATGACTGAACCGCACTGCTGATTGATTTAGCCATTGATCGTGCTGAGGGCCTTTGTGTCAACACCACTGCGTTATACACAAAAAACACACTTGCAGTGCTGGATATGACATCCTTTGTGTGGGGGTGTAAAGTCCCCAGGGCCCCGTTACTGTAGAGCTGAGCAGGGAAGGATGAGGGTGGCAGGGGGTCAGGCCTCTTTCTGAAAAGCCCTAATTGGAAGACCTCTGGCTCTACACCTTTTTGTACTGCTTATTCAATACCCACACCTACCTCCTCCCCCCGCCCCTGAACAGAGACCTCCTCCACACATATACACACACACACAATGACCAAGCTAATTAAAAGGGTGAAAGAATATGCAGTGATCAGATGAGATGAGCTTGGGTGTGAGGTCTGGCTCAGGTCTGAGCACTCTTCATTTGTCAGGATAAATGGAGATGGAATCATATCTAAAATATATAGCATACCTTCTTCTTGCTATTATTAATTATGTTATGTTAACCATTTCTAATGACACCACAGTAGAACCTGAATCTTCTAATTTCTGTATTGTATTTTTTTATTGAACCTCAAGTTAAAATAACAAAAACTGCCTGAGAAATCAGTTGCAAATGCAAGTCCATGTCGCACAGCCAAGCTCCATTAATGCCAATTTCCTTTTTAAATCACAGAAATTGAGGGTTATTTTAAGTGACCCAGCTATTATATATATATATATATATATATATATATATATATATATATATATATATATATATATATATATATATATATATATATATATATATATACATATACATACACACATATATATATATATATAATCTGGGTCACTTAAAATAACCCTCAATTTCTGTGGTTTATAAAGGAAATATATATATATATATATATATATATATATATACATGGGATCTAACTGAATTGCTCTTATTCAAGCTGAATAGATAAACACAAATACAGATACAAACAATAGACATAGTACGTTTGTGGATTTTCTTGATCTTTTTGTTGAGCCTTAAAGAACAGTTTAAGGGAAAACTACATCTCAAAAGCAGCTTCAGCAGAAAGACCAGAGTTTATTCTCAGTCTTTTTGTATGAAACACTGATTTGTGGTGTATATCTGCAGTGAAGTGGAACCTGACGAACCTGATCATAAATTTTATTACCATGATAATCAAAGGCAATTACTACTATTTGGTTTTCTCCTAAGCTAAACACTGTCTTTCCGAGTTCTAAAATAACACCATAAAATTTCCACATTTCTGAGCTGCATATCTTTGTTGTGATCTATTTTTTTTGTATTGTAAAAGCATCCATTTCACATGCGTTTCTTCGTTGAAGATTGTTGTCCAGATTGTTTAAAAAAAAAATGGTTTGGAAAATCGTATGACCATTAAAGGATTTTGAGATTTTATCCACCTTTATTCCAGATTTATAGAATTTTAAAAGCATGTCCATTGAAGTTCCTTCTGAATGGTCCAATCTAGTATCTGTCTTTTTCTGTCACCTGTAGCCTGTTTCTTTATCTAGTTTCTCATCACTGCTTGATTACTCAGACACATTAAATACAAGGAAGAAATTTCTACACAGTGTCTGGTCCAGCAGTTCAGTAATCAGGGTTCCTACAGGTTTCTTCGAGTTAAATTTAAGTCTTTTTAAGACCTTTTTAAGACCATTTATATAAAAAATTAATACCTATTTCACGCCCATACCAGCAAAGAAAAACAAAATCCTTGAACTTGTGTTCATTTATTTTTCAAATGTGGAATGGGTAAAAGATAAACCAAGCAGTGTGAAAAATAAAAACATTTCAGTAGGCCACAAGAAAGTTGTTTTTTAACTTGAGCTAGCTACTTATTTCATGCTGGGAATATGGGGAACTGAGAGACCCCTGAACAATAAACATCGAAAATCAGAACTCAACAATAAATTAAATTAAATTAAGAAACACAGTCAACTCCTTAGCTCTTCACTCAGGGCAGCAATGTCTTTATCAAGGACAGCCAGTTCCGTCAACTTCTCCTTATGGCCTCTCCGCAAGAGGTTGGACCTGTAGATCAGGTCAGTGTTGGTGTGGACCCAAAAGCTGTGCGCAGATCCACTCTAGTTGCGGCCATAGCTGGAGGGTCTGCAGCGCTAGCAGCAAGCTGGCTAACATTAGCTCCTGCTGCCACTTCAGGCACATTAGCAGATAGCTGGCTAACATTAGTTGGTTGAAACACGCAGGCGATGGAAGGAGTTTGTTTTTGTCCATTGAGAGCGTTTATGTGCTTGGACAACTTGGCATGAGACTCTAATGCCTTCATTCCCATTGTACCTAGCTGAATTCTTTTTTTGCATATGGTGCAAAACGCCTCAAAAACGTTGTTGTCCACTGGTTTTAACCAATGACGAAAAGAGTTTTTATCCAGCCACGCTTCATTAAATTTACCTCAGAATGAAATTGGTAGCTAGCTAACGTAAAAACTTTAAAAATATAACTGCGTGCGTCAGTCAACCTTTCCTGTGGAATGCTGAGATTTTCATTGATTTCTCGTGCGTCTCCTTTGCTTGTTGTGTTGTGTTGTAGTCTATGGCTGTGGTGTCGTAGCGCGTGATCTTCCTTTACTGAAGGCAACGCGTGTTCGCAGTATTTTGTACGGTGACCCGGGGCTGCGTTGCGTTCTCAATTATTGGTTCCGCCACTCTTTTATACTACGTCATTTAATCAAAATAATTGTGGTTGACAAATGAAACTTTTGAGGAAAATTACAATATGGAGAAGTTACATACAGCACAATTTTTAAGACCCAGACATCAAATTTCAAGACTTTTTAAAGACTTTTTAAGGTATTATTTCCAAATTAATAAATTCAATGCTTCTAAGACTTTTTAAGACCCCGTGGGAACCCTGAGTAATGTTCTGCAAATTACCATTTGATATCATAATTTGTGTTTTTCTCCAGCAGCCTTGTACATCCTCAGTGTTATAAGAACCTCACCCATGCCCTTTTTCACCCAATTTATCGAAATGCAAAAACAGATACAAAGAACTAAACAGATACTGATAATTCTAATAATAAAAGCCACTGACCCTCAAAAGTGGCAGTATAAGTGATCAGTGATGTCCTGTGGCCTATATGTGAAAGGAGTGTGGTAGGAATTGAGGCCGAATACTGTGCTGATTTGGTGCTGAGGCTTGGCAAGTATCACTGAGCTGCACACACACAGGCCCATGCACGTGCACACAGACACACACTCATGCACATACAGACACACGTGCATGTATAAACACACAGACACACAAAAGCAATTATCACACACAGACACATGCACAAGCTCCTGTTTCGACCACACAAGTACCAGAAAACCGATATACACGTCACACAGAGAGCCGGACATTGGCATAGAGACACACACAGGGATTCACACACAAATGTGCATGTGCGTGCGTGTGTTTCTGTTTGTGTGTGTGTGTTTGTGTGTGAGTGCGTTGTGCATGTGTGTGTGTCTGTGTTTGTGCATGTGTGCATGTGCATGTGTTTGTGTGTGTATGTGTCTGTGTGTGTGTGTGCGTGTTTGTAGTGTGTCTATACTCACACTCACCCTTCTCTTCTGGAGCCTTCTCGGTGAGAGACTTTTGGTGCTGGTGGGAGAACCTGTACAGTACAGACCTCCCTCCTCCTCCTCCGTGTCCTGCAGAAACACAATGATGTGCAGAAACAGACAGGAATACAGGCAGAAAAGACCATTAAGTATTTGTAGTGATGCTAAACCACTGACTAATGATAACTAAATAACAATAACAAGCATATTCACATAAACATAAATTTTGGTCATTCATGTATACGTGTATGACACACACACACGCACACACACATACACACTCTCACACACCTGCGCACTCACACACACACTCACTCACACACACACTCACTCACACACACACACACTCACTCACACACACACTCACTCACACACACACTCACTCACACACACACTCACTCACACACACACACACTCACTCACACACACACTCTCACACACCCGCGCACTCATACACCCGCGCACTCATACACACACACACACACACACACACCCGCGCACTCACACACACACACACACTCACTCACACACTCACTCACACACTCACTCACACACTCACTCACACACTCACTCACACACTCACTCACACACTCACTCACACACACACACACACACACTCTTACACATACAGTACACACACTCTCACACACTCGCGCACTCACACACACACACACACACACACACATCTAAAAGCAGAAAATAAATGGCAGCCTATGATCTGACACACACAGGTTAAATCATCTAACAGTGAAAAGCTGAAAATCTGAACATCTCACCTTAAGTTTCATCTTGTCCTTTACGCCACGTAAGCCTTTTTTTGCATGAACTTTTGCCTTTATGAACAAAAACAAGTGAATGTTTAGTTTACAGAAAATCTGAATGAAACTTAATTCTAACTATGTGAACACTAACACTAATCAGTGTACTCATGGTTATGGCATTAATGTAAGGCCCAGAATATTACGTGCTATAACAGAGAATATCTGTGTCACCGTCTGACCTGTTGTTGTTTAGCATTTAAAACAGAACTGACTCTGAATAGGAAGAAAACTTACGATCTTATAAGCAGATTTCACAGCTGGACTTGCTTTATTCACACCTCTCTGTGAAGGAAAAAAGTGATTGTTAATCAGAAAGTAGTCTGAATTTTTAGAGGCTGAGTGAAGCAGTGAACTCCTATTGTTATTGTAGGGATTTAATACTAATATCAATAATAATACTAACAATACTACTACTACTACTACTACTACTACTACTACTAATAATAATAATAATAATAATAATAATAATTGTATATCACATATATTATTATTATTATTATTATTATTATTTTTAACTAAAACCGAAGTGCACACCAACCCAACACTGGATACGATGAGGGAGGGTATAATAGGAAGGTATAATAAAGTCTCATGCCAGTCTTATAAAAACAGTAAACTGAAGGTATATAAAAGGTTTTGGAACAGCACCACCTACTGGTCATGAGTTATTAAAATTAGTTATTTTTGCTTAAAATGTGTAAAAACCTTTATGTTCCGTGTGGAATGCTGAGTCGAATAATCTTGGGCATCTAATTTGCTAAACAATAAATGTCCTTTTTCGTATGCTTCTTAATAAAGTGCTTGAACGTTGATAATTGTTGCTCACGGGTATATTTTGAAATAGTTATCTGACAAAAGATAATATAGTACAGTATGTAATTGACCATAACATAATTGATCTGACATGAGATATACAAATGTTACACTATTTAGAGCGTACATACATTTACTACACACTGTCCTTGCATTTTATCCGTCATACACACACTCACTCACTCGTTCACTCCCTCCCTTTTTCTCTCAACAGGAAATAACCTGACACTTGGAACAGCACTAGGCTAACGTGATAAAAGCCTAAATTTTTCGATCACGCGATGGAGTTTATGACTCAAATCCTGACCAGCAGGTCAGAGGTGAACGCGCTTTTTATAGCTACGTGTCAGTCAGGAGACATGAACTATGAGAGAGTGAAACCATTTGAAACTGGCACTCCAAAGGATTCATTTGGCATTACAGGGAAATGGAGAGAGAAAAGCAAGGCATATGGATAGGGAGGCTTCTCTCTTTTGTTCAGTCTATTGAGTAATGGCTGTGTTTCCTGCCAGAATCCATGTGTCATCTCAGATGACTGGCTGTCATATCGCATCAGTATCGTCTCAACATCTCAACTGTTCTGCCTACATTTTCTGTTTGCTGTGGCACGGACTGAATTTTACGTGGTTCGACTAAATCACTTAAGCATCGCTGAGCGTCAAATACGTTTCAGCCACCATACGTGATTAATGAGGTGAAATGAATTAATGAGTATTCTTTTGCTCACCTTCACAGTATGCATCCACTGTTGATAAGATCTAGAATTACCTGCAGATTAAAGAAGAATTAAATGACTCAACAAAAACCTAAATTACTCAGAAATTCTGCAAATCATCTACACATGTTGGTCATGTTACAATAAATATACTTTAATGTGATTTCTGGACCATACGTATACTGTTCTCCCCTTTTAACTTACAGGGATATTTCCAAACATAAAGGTGTTCTTTCTTTCTTTTTCCTACACCAAATAGAGGAAATCCCACTCACTTCCGCAAAAGCCCCCCTCTGTGATCTCTTCTTCAAAGACATCTGTGAAACCCCTTCCTTCATTTAATTTGGCCAGTCTGCCATCAATGAACTGCAACATAAATCACAGTATCACAGGTTATTAAAAGAGAGAGAGAGAGACAGAGAAAGAGAAAGAGAGAGAGAGAGAGAGAGAGAGAGAGAGAGAGTCAGTCTTCCGGACATATTCACTAAACTGTGTTCCTGTAATTTAGATCAGATGGAGGATTAACATGGCAGGCTAGCTTGTAGTGTCTGCAATGCTTTTGGGGAAATTGAACTTCCTGTAACTTTTCACAAAGAGGTCGTAAAACAGCATCCAATAAATTTGCTGGTTCTAACCAAGAGAGTGATGGGCTTAGATGACAAACATTACAATTGGCCCTAATTTTTTCAAGCTGGATACAAACAGATTTATTTGAAAAGCCTTCATTTACATTGTGCATTATGTATTCATTATTATATTCTTATTTCTTCGTCTTCTTCTTTTATCATTATTGTTATAATTATATTGATTTATTTCTTTTTTCTTCTCTTCTGTTTTTATACTTCTGTAAATCTGCTTTGAGACAATGTGAATTGTTAAAAGCGCAATGCAAATAAATCGAAATTGAAATTTACACAAAAAACTGAAAGTTTATGAAAATCCCGTCATTTTGGAAACTCTAGTTTGTGTCGATGTAAACTTTGATTTATGGGTTTCAATTCATAGAATTTGCAATAAAATAGCTTGTACGTTTAAATTGCACACACAAGTAAAACCAAGTTATTTACTATTAATGGTATTAACTGAAGAAATCTTAAATATTAAAAAATAAATAAAGAAAGCAAGCAAACCTAAAATGATAAAGTAAGACTAGTAATAGCAGAATGCTGTATAAAAAGAGGATGCGGTGTAGTGACTCAGATAAGTTTGGTCTATTCGACAAGGCATAGAGCTAGCACTCTAAAGTGACCCATAAATGACTGGTCTGGTATGTCTCAAGTTGTATACTGACCACTACGTATCATATCAATGAGCTGTTTACTCCCTAGTTGGCTGTGTGCCATATGTGTGTACATATAAACAATGTATATATATTTGCAACTAATTTACATCTGATAATTTACTGAAACTTTTGCAAATCCAGCAGACACTACTACTTGACATAATGATAAATGATGGTTTATATTCATCACAATATGTAAGCAAAGCTAACAATAAATCGTTATAAAAATAATGAATACGGCAAGTCAAAGAAGCAGCAACACTAATCAATTCAAAGTGTTCAAGTAGACTCAACGTTCGACGTCCTAATGCCCCTTACTGTGGGATCACATTACATGTACGACCTCTGTTCTGGAAACAGGGTTACTTGCATTCAATGTCCAGACACGTCTCTGACAAAGATGAGTCATTAAGGTACATTAATTATAGTTCTGGCAGTAAATGTAATATTGTATAGTAATTTATGAAAAGAAATGAATACTGTACACAAGGCAGAAAGAGACAGGAAATGGTGTCACTTGATGGAACAAGAGCACACCAGCTTTGTGTGTGTGTGTGTGTGTGTGTGTGTGTGTGTGTGTGTGTGTGTCTGTGTAGGAGTGCATTACACTTTCTCACAGGCAGTGTGAACGAGAAACAGCGGAAGTCGAGCGATGTGTGTGGATGTGTGTGAGTGTTTGGAGGAGGGGTGTCGAAGGTCAGAGACAGAAAGCAGGTCGTGGCTGACGGGCTTCCCCTGCTTTCTCTTGGCAGCTAGAAGCACTCGCTTTCTCTGGACCAATCTGGTTACGCAACATCTGGTCAAAATTGCTACAGAAGGCCACTGCACGAAAAGCCGAAGTTCTTACGTTAACTTCGGAACTGAAGCAAACACCAGAGATGTTGTGGTAAAGAGCCAAGAGCGACAGGAGTGTCAGTGTCTCTTCTTCTTCTCATGTCATACCTGTTTGAAGAGCTGGAGGTTCACGGCCATTTCTAGAAAACTCTTCATGGCACTGGAGCGGTGTGCCACGAAGCTCTCTTCGCTGAAGGTGATCGGCTCTCCCTGGAAAGCAGAAAGCTTATTTTAATCTTATTTGGCTAAAAAGCTATTTACATGTGATGATTACAAATGTGAATGCTATGCTTGTGCTAATAAATGGCAATCTTGAAAAAGTAGGGATGTGTTGTTGCCTGGATCAATTACAAAAGTCGTTATTTCCACAGCCACGTTTAACGATCTGAATGCAGTAGAATGCGATTACCACCTCTTGCATAGGAGCTCATTATTGTGTGCCTGCTTTTGTTTCATTTACAGCTCAGCTAGACCTCACTGCTCTGTAAAGCTGCTGGTGTGAAGGCATATGGGCTTCATAAAGCTGAACTATATAATTTATTCAACCAGCTCGCTGCAATGGCAGAGGCTCTTTAGATCTGCACAGCAAGATCTGCAGTAGAATGTAGAACATTACAGCAGAAAAATGATCATGGAGCCTCTGAAATATTACACCTATATTTGGCCTTTTTGGAAATGGTCAAGCATTAAGAAGTAGCAAATATGTAAGCAAACATTCCCCAAATGATCCTGTATGACAACATATCAGAACGACTGAATGAAAGTGTAGAAACGACACGGGAAGTTTGAGCCTCATCTCACATCTTGTACCGAATTCAGAATTTAAATAGTTTCAGTTCTACAAAAATGACTCTAAATGAATCTACACTCTAAAACGAAACACTATACGGATGTTTTCGTCATTTTGTTTCAAAATTTTCAAAAATGAAATAAAACAAATGTTCTTATGATCACATTTGCAAATGTTGGATTTTAACTGGACGGTTATTATACTGTCCATAAATATGTAGACAAAATTATTTGAGGCAAACGCTTAATAATTACGTTAATTATTATACATGGCTATTCCTTCCCAAAATATAGTGAGGCCTCAAATCCAAATGTTGTCTTAAAAGAAGTAGAAAAAAAAACAATAAAAATCACAATATAAAGATTTAATGCCCCTGTGCTGAGATGCTGCTTTGAAGAATCTGCACAAGCTCCTTTTTTTTTTTCCTTAAAAACACACCTACCTGAGAAAAGTCCGTTTGTATACACAACAGGGTTACATCAATTATGGTTTCAACAAAAAGAGTCATATTGACAAACAGGGAGCATATTTTGTTTTCAGTCTTTGCTGGGCTTGAGAGTGAAAAGCCCATTTGAGATGTTGAGAAGGCCTGAGAACAATACACCACTAGAGCTGAAAGAAGGCTTCAAAGAGACTGTCCTCCCTTTTCAACTTCTGACATTTCACTGAAACAGACAGGCCCACCTTAACATCCCTCCTCCCCACTCCTTCCTCTTCTCTTTGCTTATGGATGGTGTGGTGCTCAGCTGTCTTTAAATGATAGCACTGAAAGTCTACCTGAACCAAGGATCCTTAGGCTCTGGTCTGTGTGAGGTTTAAAAAAAAAAAGAACTGACAGCATGACAGACATATTAATGTTGTGAAGAAAGTTTATATTAAAAGGGGTGATCAGAAAAACAGGGAAGCAGTAATAGTCGTAGCGGATCCGAAAAAAGGAACAGAGTAATCATAAGCCCGTAGTGCAGTAGGATCTACGGTGCTTATTAAACTCAGAAGAAAGTGAAGGAGATGCAGATGTCAAGCTTACGGGTTTGTATCTCAGAGCATCTCGATAAGAGCCGAACAGTGCAGCCTGAGAGCGCAGGAAGGCCCGAGCCACTCCGCTGCCCGTGGCAGTCGACTGCTTCTTCAGCTTACTCTTCAGACTCGAGACCTGAGGGGGAGAGAGTGTTAAAATAGCACCTCTGAAATCATGGAGGAAAAGGAAAAACCATTCAGAGTGTGAAGTGTCACATTTGCAGGTGACCCCCCCAGACACGATAAAGAATAAGAGAAAGAAAGAAAGAAAGAACGAATGAGACGAGCCTCTCCGCTTCTCTTGTAGCTTATCTGTTGTGCTGCCAAGAGCACCTGCTGCTCTGTTAATTGAGTTAAAGGCAGGGTGTGAGGAGAAAAAAGACAGCAGCGCAATGCATAAAATCAGTGATCCTGTGCCCACTGTAGACTCGGATTCCTCCGATTTTGTCTGAGGTTCGACATAGAGCATAGAGGGCAAATATGGTGGACATTTGCAATAAATAAATATATATAGTGATATGGAGATGCAGCGGTTTTCTGCACACCGAGAGAGCTGACTCTGGGTTTCTCATCAGCTCAAAGCGCTGGTCATTTTCCTCTCATTAATTCATTTCCCTCCTCTGAACTGTGCCATTTTTCTGATCTTATTTTTTATTATTCAGTTTTAACACAAGATGTACACTTGACTAGTACTACCAAAGCCTTGAAACAAAACAGAATAAACAAATATATAGGATAAATACAATGAAATTAGTGTCGTTGTTAAGACCGAACTGTACCGAGTCAAATCAAGTCAAGAAACTTTTATTGACATTTCAACCGCATACAGTATATCTGATGCAGTACACAGTGAAAAGAGAGAACACTTCACCAGGAGGCTACACAAAACAACACAGAGCTAAGAACATAGTCAGTTGTCCTTTCCGCATAAAGTGCATCGTGTGCAAGTCTGTATTAATGCTATTGTACAGTGTATTGTGTAATGTATTCTCAGTGGGTCAGGAAGCTTTAGGTTTATGTAAGGTAAAGGTAATGTTTGGATTATTTTTAATGTTGATTCATTAACTGTATAAAAGGAAAGCACAAAGGGAGGCCGGCATCAGGAATCAGGATCGTTCTGTTAAACATAGTCAGTGGTGAAACATTATATTGTTTATTAGTTTAATAGCTTTTTTTTTCTCCATTCTCATTTGTTCATGCATGGAAGGAGTGTGATGGAAAAACTTCAGATTGATAATAGGATTTTGGATAGTCACAAACAACTCATCAAGCATGCAAGCTCAGCAACAGATCTGTCAGACTAATTAACTATTATACTTTGAGTATCACTAACGAGACATGAGCAGGAGGGGGCATCAGAAGGAAGCTTAGCTCTACAGGTGATCAACCTATTTGGGAGTGACATTTTTTAGTGTAAAGTCTTTGAGCCTATGATGTGATCAAAGGCAGAGTCCCCCATTGGGTCCAATTATAAGCAGTGGTATTGTAGGGGGTGGGTAAAGAGAGAAGACGAGAGAGAGAGAGAGAGAGAGAGAGAGAGAGAGAGAGAGAGAGAGAGAGAGAAAGCGAGCGAGCGCGAGAGTGTGTGTGTGTGTGTGTGTGTGTGTGTGTGTGTGTGTGTGTGTGTGTGTGTTGGGGGGTGGGGTGTATTGCAAGGGAGAGTGAGTTATGATATTCATAATCTATGCAGAGAGGCCTTTCCGGTATAGGTCTTTTCCCCGTAGCTGTGATCTTTTCAATTCGCATCAAGGCAGGATGGTTCGGGATGAAAGTGCTGCAAACATGGCGTCTCATTAAACTCTACAGTGCCGACTCCCCAACAGGGTTTGAAGTGCACAGAGTAAAGAGCATGAGGTCAGAGGTGGCCTACAAAACAGATCTCCATTTAACTCACCAGCTGGAGATGATAATTAGCAGGTGCATCACTGTCTCTCTTTTTTTTCTGCAAAGGATGATGCCACGAGCCTTCCCTCAATGATGGGCTGCTTTCATACAGCCAGAGTTGCGATGCTGCACACACGCCGCCTCAGGAACGAGCAGTGTATTCTCAAGATAGTCGATCTGATTAAAGCGGCCGAGGTCTGGACCTACTGTATGTCTGCACAATACTACATAAAGTCAATATACAGAACTGACCACGTGTCTAATGTATTCTGTACTCTGTTGTGTATTGTGTAGAGCTCCAAATTGCAACACGGTTTCTGGCTTAAGTGTCCAATTCTTTTAGAAGTAAATACTAAAATGTTTCTACAGTAAAGATTCAGCGCATACATTTTGCTCTCTGACGTCGTATTCCGCAGTGTCGTTTATTTAACACGTGACATATAACACATTTAGTCCCTTGACACACGTCCGTTTTTAAAATCTTGTCAATGTGACAAGTTCAGTGAGTTTTAATGCTCTCTTTTTCACCTGGTTCAATATTTTGTATATATGTATATAGATGTATATGAATTCTAAAATTAAACAGAGTAAACAGAATCAGTTTAATAAACAACTGGCCAAAGTATATTTTTTTATTTTATTTTTTAAGGTTTAGTGGTGGGGTGGAAGGTGTTTTGCGAGGGATTTTGGCCATGAGCTGAAAGCCGCTGGGATGCAATTAAGAAAACTACAAAGAAAAAGGAATAGTTATGAAAATCTGCTTCTTTCTTTTGATGTGCAGCAAAATGATGAAGTGTAAACTAACACTCAAACACACACACACACGCCAGCACATTCACTAACACACACACACACCATCATGTATGCACTCACACACCCACACACCCGCAATCACATGTATACACACTCACACACACCTGAGTGCTGAGATAATGTGAGACGAGCAGATCCTCTTTAACAGAAGGACATGTTTCACTCTTCTATGCATGTATGTCTTCATTAAACAAAAAAAATGTTAAATGTTTAAAACGTTTCCTTTACAGTTTACACATCCGACACGTTGATTCATTAAAACATTTCCCCCCATATGCTGACATGCCTGATATTCACTGTGTGATCCATTTAATGCTTTAATATACACAACATTTTCACAGAGGACTCCAACAGTAATAATCAAATACAGTAAGGACACAACTATAAGATTGTCTACAAGAAATTTATTAAAAACAAGAGCAAAAAAAAGCCATACAAACAAACACAAAACCAGTTCCTATTGCTTGTACTATACATCAAAACAATACCAGGAGATGTCTGTCTGTAGATTTTCATGTCTCCAGCAGACAAAAGATCAAATAATGCTCACATTCAATATTCCTAGCTGTTTGGTACATAACACACTCCTAATTTCCTATTTTTGGATGTAAACACCATCCTCATATTACACTCCGATTATAACTGACAAACACAGTAGAGCAGTTTCGTTTTTAAGGAGGGGAAAATTTTGTACGGTGATTTACACACACACACCAACACCCCAACACACACACCAACACCCCAACACACACACACCCACCAAGACACACATTTTCTAACAGAAAATTTCTTTGCAGAATTGAAAACGTGTGTGTAAACCAAGACGTCCACAGCCACACACAGTTACACCAGACCAGTCTGGAGGAATGGGCCAAAAATCCAGCAGCTTATAATCTAAACCTGAATAAATCCATTTTAATATAATGCTAGCAAATTATACCAAGCGCATGTAAACACATGACCACTGGGAATATGATTAAAGCTGAAATAAATAATCCGCTCTGCTCTTATTGTAAGATTTCTGTACTACGAATAAAGTAATAGTGAAAAACGAGTTTAAATGGATTTGGCTGAGTTATATGTAAACTTCTGACTTCTGAAAGTCAGATTTAACACTGAAGCTTCAATTGTGTTTTACTAAAAACTCATGTCTAAAGGCTGCTCTGAGCCGCAGTAATTATTCCCTCTATTTGTCAATCTGCATGCAGCAGAATCTCCACCGGCATGCTAGCATTTCTAATAGTCAATAAATCTAAAATATTATGTGTAAAATTGAGGGAAATGGCCATTATGCCAAAGAGAGCAAAGAGCTCAGCATCAGGTCATGTCTGGGGGAAAAAAAAGGCCAGGTAATTCAGGACAACTGTCACCTCTGACCTGACTGAGAGCTGGTCAGACACTCTGAATAATAGAGTCCACATGGCCAAGCAGGCTTCATACCTGTAATTATAAGCAAGTCATAAAGTTTGGCTTAAATCAGGTTAAAAGATTTATTCAAAACGAGGAAGAAACCCTCTGTAGTTAATTTCTTTTTAGTGCTAAAATATAATGATTTTCTTTAAAAAAATAAACAGCATAAAGAGCAAACCGGTAGCCTGTTCACACCTCAAGGACTGTGAGTGACATCAATAAATGAATTGTTGCTTGTTAGATTTCAGCATTGTGCTTAGATTTAAAACACTAAACTTGCTTCATGACAGGCATTTTAACTAGAAAATGAACAAATTATAGTCTCTTCCTTTTCTTATGAATTTTAATATCCCCACAGGTCAGGTAGCCAAGATCGAGAAACAGAAATCATTTTGTGGTGCAAAATATTACGACAGGCGACATTTACATTTCAGGTGGGATAATTTAACATGATTCAGAGTGCTTGCTCCATCATTAGCCAATGAAAAATTGTGAACGGAGATCAAAGCAAACATTGTTCTGGCACTTCATTTATCATACCGTAAAGACAAAGGGGTTTCTTTGTCTTCCTCCGTCACTTTCAAAGAGCCAATTCACATACGATACCCTTCGAAATTTAATTTACAAATCAAATGCCAATTGCAGAATTGTAGTGATTTTATTCTCCTGTGCTCAGACACGCAGCAGTGATTCACAAACCACCAAGAGAAAGAGGCAGAACAGAAGAACAACAAAGCAAATCCCTCAATATCCAAAATTATCGACGAGCGACTATTTCCGACCCCGACAGTCCCCGTAGCTTCCTGTACCACTGACCGGTGTCAACACACCATTAATTAAGGAGAGAAAGCAGTGACAGGTGGCTGGAAAAATACAGACTGATAATTGGCCCCCTTCTTCTCTGTATCTTCACAAAAATCCAGCGTGCTTCTGTTCCAGCGAGAGGTGCCACTGGGTGGGCAGAAAAGGCACGCCTTGGAAATATAATGATTAAAAAAAACAAAAAAAAAAAAAACAAAGAAAGAAATGGATGAAGGCTCCAGCTGCACGATTGCTGACTTCTGAAAGCCAGTCAAGAACATTGGCCTTTAAATGTGACGAGGTGAGCTTGCCTAAATATTGCAGCACTACTAATGACAAGGGAAGAGACGTTTTTTTTCATCTGGTCCGATTATGTGTGAGCAGTTGAGAAATTTAGAAGGAAAAAATGTGCAAAATAAGCACGGGGAGGCGTCGAGATAAAGGTTTTGTGAGTCGATTTGTGTGCACTTATTAAAATATAATTGTGTGTGCGTGTGTTTTTGTGGACACTCACCACATCACTGGGCAGGTTGTGCAGGTCATCAGTAGGACTCTCCAGCGTGTTCGTATCCACGTTTAGAATAATGACGTCTTCCAGAGACCTGCTCTTCACTCTCTGTGAAGGAGATTGCAGAGGCTTCCATTAAAACACAACAAGCAAACACGGTATAATAAATACAACAAGGCTTATTAGAGCTATTTTGTTCTAATAGCTAACACATTTTTCTTCCACAGAATGATTTCAAAGCATTACAGTTATTTTAATGAACATGGGAATGACCATTTTTTTCTCTAATTGACAAACATATGCCAGTCTTATCGCTGATGAAAGAAAAATCAAGACACAATATGCCACTGAATTATTCTTGCATGATTATGAATATTTAATACTCACTCGACTAATATCTACTTTATATGTAATTGAAATAAATCAAATGGTGCTAAAGGAAAAAAAAACATCTCAGTATCACACATGTGCTTCTGCTTGCTTATAAAAAATGGAAAAAGCTGCATTCAGCCAGCTAAGCCATGGGACCATTTTGTGCATCCACACAAAGGTAGTCATGCATCCTGTTGGTGACAAATCCCACAATTATTCTGTTGGTGCAGGTGGGGAAACATCCAAGTGAGTAAAAAAAAAAAAAAAGTTCTGGTTTGTCACTTTTGACAGTTGCTGCTATGGAGGCCTGCGTGCTGATTTGGTCTAATTATGTGCAGCCAGATAGGGGGACTGTCACTAATGCAAAAGTGTGATAAATACTGCCGGTGTCTGCAACTGTCAGCAACATCAGATTCACTCACTCACTCACTCTCTTTCTCTCTCTCTCTCTCTTGCTCATACACACACAGCTATAGGTCCACCACCAGCCATCATGCCAGCTCTCAACATCCAAACACACTGGCTCTTTGTTTCTCTGCTATGTTCTACTCTTTCATATCTCTGGAACGCACACACGCACACACATGCGCACACACGCGCACACACACACACAGATAAAAAGCTCTACATTTGTGCACATCCTTGCATTTCAAGATGTCAATATAAATATTGCCATCAAACAACTTCTCCAATTTAATTTGAGTGACTAAAATAAATAGATGAGGTTTTATATCTATATAAATATACATATGACACCAGAATCCTGTTACTGGTCAGTGAGTAATTATTTTGAGAGGCTGAACAGACACTGAGTTACTGACAGTAGATTAATGTTGCTTACCTCTAACAGGCTCAGATGAACTCCAATCAGATACGGCATGGGTGCACTATTGGAAATCAAGTTACATTTGTTAGCAAAACTAATGTAACAGCATGAATAAATAGACTACAAGTCAAAGCAGGGAAGAGCTTCAAGCATTATATGAATTTTATTTATATGCTATATGGCCAAATGTAGGTGGATACCTGACCATCACTCCCATATGTGGACCTTCTCCAAACAGTTCCACAGAATTGAAGCA
Organism: Tachysurus vachellii; assembly: GCF_030014155.1. Lineage (NCBI taxonomy): Eukaryota > Metazoa > Chordata > Actinopteri > Siluriformes > Bagridae > Tachysurus > Tachysurus vachellii. Next base: position 20,602,951 of record NC_083460.1, read on the forward strand.
CACAATTGTACAGAATGTGTTTGTACGCTGTAGCGTTACAGGAACTGGGAGACACAACCCTGTTCCATCATGACAATGTCCCTGTGCACAAAGCACAGAGCTCCATGAAGACATGGTGTGTTAATGTTGGAGTAGAAGAACTTGACTGTCCTACACAGACCCTGACTCTGACTCAACACCACTGAACATCAGACTGAACCCCAGACCTCCTCACATCAGTGTCTGATCTCACTAATGCTCTTATAGCTGAATGAACACAAATTCACACAAAGCCTTAGCAGTGGAAGTTGAATGTGGGCTGTTTGATCACATAATCAAGCTCGTGTGAGTGTGATGGTCAGGTGTGCACAAACCGCTGGCCATATAATATCGAACATTCACAAAGTGAATAAACCTAAAACAATTCTGGACAACACAATAACAGATGCATCAAAATGTAAGCCCAAGATAAGTGATTGAATCTGGCAAAATGTGCTTTAGGAAGCTAAATATATTACAGTCTTTGTCTGTTTCCAGGAAGGGCCACTCTCAGCACTGAAGGTGATTAGTGCAATTGGTGGGCATCACGTTTTCAGGCTTAGCTGGTCTGGGGCGAGGCAGAGCTGCATAATTAGATCAGTTCGGGTAGCTGCCGGTGCAGATGCTCGATATAGTTATGTGGCTAATAGGCTAGTGATAATAGGCTAATAGGCTGCTGCATTTGGCTTTCGGCTCAGTAGGTAGAAAGTAAGAGGTTGAGAAAGCAAAGAAAAAAGAAACCAACAAGTAATGTCATTGTAATCAGGACTGTCCAAAAATCTTCTGATATAAAGTGTTTATCTGATGCCAAAGCAAAGCATACATGTTTATGAAAGTTGTCCAGTGTGTGTGTTTTTGTGTGTGTGTGTGTGTGGACAGTTGTAGGAGACGAGCATCCAGGCAAGACGATCTTACCAGCAGTAGTCCAGCAGATGTGAGGGAAGAACAGGGATGTAGATGTGTTGCCAGTGCATGGGGTAGAGCATGGAAGCTGAGCCATGCACACATGCAGTTAACTATGTGGAAATGAGAGCAAAAACAATAAAGAGATAGATGCATCAGGCACAGACTCTGGTATAATACTACACCAAAGTAGGTTTTCGATATAATTTATATACACACACACTTCGTATGCGTACATTCTGAGTATGGGTCACCGTACTTAGCTGTATGTCACGTTACATCACACATACATACATACAGAGGAAACAGACAGAGACTACTGAGATCACCAATGTAAACATTCATTTAATTCAATCATATAAATAATACACGGCCAGAGCATTACTATAAAATGAAGGACTTAAAAGTAAATAAAGCTAATAAACAGAAAGGGAAGTGTTGATTGACTGATGTAGAATCCTGATGGGTGAAACCCATCCTCTTCCACTCATCTGTGCTCATGGCTACCTAACAATTGTATTGACCCCCCATCCCAGCACGCACACACACACACACACACTCCCAGATTAAAATAACATGATTAAATATGGAAAAAGAACAGAGGTCTGAAGGCTCCTCTGGGACTTCATTAGGGCAAATTGCCAAAGAATGAAACATGAGTTAGCCAAGAGAGAAAGTATGAGCTGCTGGAATACCAGAGGGAGAGGGGCTGAGGGAGGGTATTGTGTGTGTATGTGTGTGTGTGTGTGTGTGTGTTAGGGGGTCTCATTTCACTAATGTGTGAAGCGCTGCTCCAAAATAATCACAGAAACCCTTCTTGTCACAAATGACCACCAAAACTATCCAAGCTTAGCTACAGCAACGGCTTAAATTCTAGTCATCTCTGTACAAGGCCACACATATTAGTTTCTTTTGAAACACAACACAACCACTGTATATCACCTCATCTTAGGCACAATTTAATTAAGGCAAAGCAGGGACTTGTTCTTGTTGTTTTTGGTTTTTTTTTCATTCTTATATATGCAAATATGTTTTGCAGTTTTCTCTGTGAATAGGAACCCTTAAGCCGTGACATGTCTAATTGTGTCTGGATAATTTAGGAGCGATAAATGAATATTTATATCATCTCCCACCAGGTGGGTATTGCAGGATATCAAAGCTTCCAGACATTTCCTTATTTTATGAGCGTTTTATTTAAACAGATCCGCAACAGTAAATGATGTCAAGGGGTCATTGTGCCACTCGAGAACACTTTCCTTTCGACTGTGAAAACAGGTTGCTGTCTAATCTCCTGGAGAGAAACCTTTCCGTACCACGTACAGATGAGGAAGAAGACTCCGGTTATTTCAACAAAGCCTAAAGGGGAGCTCCAATTTGACTTGATTTACTCTTCACTTGAAAGGGAAGCACTATCTGTTTTCAAAGGGATGGGAAGGAGGGGAGGTGGTGAAACCGAGATAAGTATTTGAAGGTCAAAATTCAAAACCGAAGAAGATGCTTGATATTATTCCAAACTCTCTTTGGAAAGCTTTTTTAAGTCAACCTTAATTTACCTCTCATTTATAGACAAAGCACATTTTTCTTTTTTGTATTCATGCAACTAATTCAATAATAAAACTGTGAAAATCCAAAATAATATTCCACTAAATGAATCAAATAAATAATACATCTCTGTCAAGATGATAAATATTCAATGACAAATGTCTTTAAAAAAAAGCGTGTGTGTGTGTGTGTGTGTGTAATTCCACCGTGATTTAAACTTATTATAAAAATATTACTTCTCTCGGAACAAACGTGGTCTTCTGTCTTGTTTGGGTGTAGACCTGCTGCCTGCTGGGGCTCACTGTGAGCTGCCACTAATGAGCATGTTAAGTGGAGAGCAGCCACACAGCAGATTACACAGAGGTGACCAGGCTCCAAAAAACAACACAGACCATGATCCACTCACTAGGGACAACCTACAGCTGGGCATCTCCTGAATCTCTCTCTCTCTCTCTCTCTCACACACACACACATACAGACGCACTCAAACACACTAATATTTTTGTTTTTTCAAAAGCTATAGTAAGTAATAAATTAATAAAAAAGTAATAAAGTAATAAATAAATGAATAAATAACTAAATATAACTATATGGAAAAACTAGTCAAATCTCCCCACAAGGTCAAAACTATCAGATATATCTGTGGACAACACACATACGCACACGCACACACACAATAGATGAGTTCAAGTCATACCTATTGTGAAAAGGAAAAAAACAAAAAACAGCTCAGTCAACACTAAAATCATTAACAGGTCGGTAGTTAATTAACTGAATCTGACTTTATATAAAACCTCTTAAGCGGTCACCTACGACTCAGAGGTGACACAGAGGCTATTCGTCAACCTGAGGAATGTCAGAAAGAAAAGTCGCATAAAAGTCACCTTCATAAATCAGGGAATGGCTAGAAAATGATAGAAGCACAACAGAAAATGTCCATACACACTGTTATAGAGTTAAATACAAGTAGAGTCGTCATCTCTGGAGAAACAGGAAGAAATACTTCAATTCGTAAAAATGACATTTTTATTTTATCCAACAACAAACAGAAGCATGTGGACTTTACTAGATGATACTAGATCATTTGTCTGGAACAGAGCGGTGTGATACAGATGAACTAAAAGCCACTGTGGTGCTGGGATCTGTGTGTCAAAAAAAGTCTTAAAGCTCTACGTTATATATTTTGACGAGGCTGTTTGTGATTCTTAGAATAAATGTATTAGGACCCCCCATCTTACCAAGGGTGCCAATATTTCTTGATCTGACTTCAACATGCCCCAAAGGAACATGATAAGAATTAAAACCGGGTTGTAGTTTTAAGGAGGGGAAAAAAAGCAATTCAGCAGAGTTCCTTGATCGTCTCCTATAAAGCTCTAAGTCACTTTTTTTTTCCTCAGTCTGTCTCTGCTTAAAGTCGATTCAAAACGGTCTGTGAACCAGGAACACACACATCTCCATTCTGCCATGTTTACATGAACACAGCCTTTGACAGCAACAACGCAACCTACAGATATATTTGTCCATGTAAAGAAGTTAGTAAACAGTGCCTTTGGATCAGTGAATATTCTTAGCATCTCTAACACCAGACAAAAAGTTCTGATCTTTGATAGGAGCAGCAGGGCTGGCAGCAGTATCACTGCAACTGGGGCAGACCAAGGTGTGATTTCCCCCTGACAAGGGTGACAACACTGAGACTGTGCACCAACTTCCCCTAGAACCTGTAAGGCTCTTTCTATCCTGGTTCTTGTGCTTGCTTCCCAATTACCACAATTCCTTCTCCATTCCTGTCTATGCTCAGTGCTAACAAGGAGGTGACATTGAGGGGGGGAGACAAAAGACGCTGAGAGGGCACAGGCAGATAAACACGAGATAATACTAACCCATCCACATAGCGTGCCCAGAAAAAAGCGAGCCAGTGGTGTAGGACGAGAAGTAACAACGAGAACTAACTATCAAAGCAGCAGGGGTAGGAGAAGTGTTCAGAGAGGCCAAAAATGAGACTGCAGAGTGCTACGCATATAAATGGAAAAAAGAATGACAAAGAGAGAGAGAGTAAGGGGAGAAAGAAGTGTGTGCATGTGAGTGGAGAAGGGGGGTGAGTGGAGAAGTATGAGGCCAAAGAACCTGAGTGGCTAACACCACAGGCCAAGACAGGATCTGCTCTTGTTAGCATAGCGCTGACAGCACGATAAGAAATCCGCTGTCAAAGACTCAGAGCCTCCCAGCTGACTAGTTAGAGGGCACCTGATGTGGCACAATTATACCAGTGTGTGACAAGGCAGCATGGGCTGCTGCCTCGCGGATGCACCTCAGAAACAGCGGCGCGCCTCGCCTCTGGTCACAAAACAGCGATGAGTCGACTGATGCGGCATTGTAAGATCATGATTTATTCCTTTGCTTTCTGGTACAGGAAAGGCGGTGCATGTGTTCAGCTAGAACTGACATGGAAAGGTACACTGGGGGCCCCAAACATTGAGGGTCAGCCTGAAGCATGCATAATGTATGCACTCTCTCTCTCTCATTCTTTCTCTTCTTTTCTTTTTTATTTATCCTGCAAGGACAGTAGGACCGAGACCAGTGCCACATTTAAGAAATGATTACAAATTCCAAAAAAATTCCAATAGTATTATTTACTTCAGCTCGCGGTCCCGCGGCACTGTAACGGAAAAAAATGATGGACAGATTTAGAGTTTAAGACGATGAGGAGTTAAAGTGAAGATCGCTAATCACGACGCGTTTCATGCTAACAACTCTGTTGTTTCATAAACGGACGACTGGCTACCCTCTTGCACTGCAAAACAGTAAATCACGTTAAAAAGGGCTACGGGGGGAGAAAGAAGGGGGGTCTTTTACCCAAGAGACTAATGATTTACACACTCTAAGCCCTCGTGTCAGTGAGCACACAGAATGATGGTGGCAAAAAAGGAGGAGTGAAATAGTCCATGGATTGGCTCAAGCTGACAGGCTCTTCTCCGTCTCTCCCTCTCTCTCTGGCTACAGATAGCTCGGCGAGTAAGCAGAGATAATGTGCACATGACATCACTTGCTGTTTCTCCCTGAACCGTCAGGAAGCTTCAGGCTGCCCATGCGATAAGCTTCCACTCCCTTCCTGAGGGCCGAGGAGCCGGACAGAAACTATGTGAAAGAGCTAGAAGAGCTGTAATAACTGATAATTTGTAGCCAGGCTGACAATTAAAATCAGAGCATTATGGAAATGAATAATAATAACTGTAGTATGACGTTGACACGGATAATGACCAGGTTCATTGGAAATACTCAACACTGCAGAATAACACGAAATATAAAAAAAACTCCAAAGTGAAGGGAAGCGGACGATCTACTCACAGTGCTAAGTTTACTGGAGGTAATGATGATGCGCCGCTCATGCAGCATGCTGGCATACAGGTGCAGCATGTTATTCACATCCACTGCCACAAAGTACTCCGTTAGATTCCTCTGATGAGAGACACGATAAGAAAAAGCGCCTTTGTGAATGTACTCAGTGATTTATTCCTACTAGGTACAGTCGTTTATATTTATATGGTTATACTCCATTTGCTACACTATCAGAAAATAAGGTCTTAAAGTGAGTGCAGTACAGGGTAGCAAAAGAGAGAACACACACACAATGGGGAATTTAGCATCACCAATCCACCTACTTGCGTGTCTTTAGACAGTAGGAGTAAACGTCATAATGGAGAGGAAAAACCACATGTACACAAGAACACGTAAAACTCTACATTAGGTATTTATTGGAAATAATACATTGTAAGGCCAATTAATATCAACCTTATAATGATGACACAGAGATAAACAGTGGTCTAATAAAGTTTAATAAAGCCTAATAATAAATATAATCAGTGCACTTCTTACATGGTGTGCATTCCTAATGAAGAAGAATCAAGTGCTGACCAATCACACACTAGCAGTGTACTCACGTTTTCAGGGATGGTAGGAAGTCCGGTAATATCTGGGGCAACAAAGTGCAAGTGCTAGATAAACACAAATGATACAGAGAACAGAATAAGAATTGCTCTATGACAAAAAACACACACACACACACACACACACACACACACACACACACACAAGCTTGGGTAAATGCTACTGCAAGTAGAATACATTATAAGCTCAATTGTAAATGTAATAATAATAATAATAATAATAATAATAATAATAAAAAAATTATAATAATAACAACAAAATAATAAAAATAATAATAATACAATAATATAATAATAATAACAAAAAATAAATAAAATAATAAAATAATTATGATACAATAATATAATAATAATAATAACAATAATAATAATAAACAATAATAATAATAAAAAATACTAATAAAATAATTTTATTTCTTCTACTACTCTTCTACTACTTATACTTATTTTTCTGTTAGTAATAATAATAATAATAATAATAATAATAATATTATTATTATTATTATTATCAGAAAAATAAGCATAAGTAGTAGAATGAGTTTTAGTTAGTTAGTTTAATTAGTATGAGTCGCAGCAGTGGTGGTATTATTAATACTTGCGGTCTTTGTAGTATTGAAAGTATTAGTCGGAGCAGTAGCATTATTAGTCAGCAGTAATAGCACTTGTATTAGTAGTAGCAATAGTAGTTTAATATATATGATTATTAGCAGTAACAGTATTAGTGGCAGCTTTGGGAGTATTTACAGCAGCAGTAGCATTAGTCCCAGTAGTATTGGCAGTAGGACCAGTAACAGTAGTACTATTGGTGGTTTGAGTATTATTAGTATTATTAATGATTACAAGGAGTGATGGTGCAGGACAGAAATTCTTTATTGAGACCCAGAAGCCAGCAGATCTGCTATGACAGGATCAGAACAGCTGCACAGGTTTAATGTCTGGATCAAAGAGGCTCTGAAGCCGAGATCTCACACCGCACACTAACTTCAGCGCTTTTGTTTGCTTGCACAGTGTTTCTTTCTTTCTTTCTTTCTCTCTCTCTCTCTCTCTCTCTCTCTCTCTCTCTCTCTCTCGGCTAGGCCGTGCCTCATTGTGTGTGTGAAGAGTGTCCATCTGTTGCCGAGTGTCTGGGTTCAACACTCTGGCTGTTGCATATGTTCCACTAACAAAAGCAAGTTTTATCATGTGAAATATGAAGAATGGGGAAAAAAAAATAATTGGTTTGAATTATTTAAGGTCGGCGGCAAGTCTCAGAGGAAAGTGCAATTTCCATCAAATGCAAGGAACAAGCTGAACAAATTCTTACAGAAACCATTTCTTTCGTTAGACGTATAACCGCAAGAAATTCTGACCCGAAAGAAAAGAGCAAAAAGCGTTTAATGTCTCTTCCATTGTCACGTGCAGGCCCCTGTGTGTTTATTCTCCCACACAGAGCGTCTGATTGGCCTCGGTGTCGTGGGCTACGCTTCCAACTGGCTGTGGCCAGAAACTCTACAGCCATGTTTATAAAAATCACACATTATCGAAGCGCTTGTTATCACTGTGCTCTGCCTGCCTGCTGCTCTCAGTGGTGTGAGGCAGAGCCTAGATACAGTACCTCCCTCCATAAACACACACACACACACAGTAAAGCATTTATTGTAAATTTCCTGCTGTAGTGAGTTTACTTTTTTTTTTCACAACCTGAAATGTGTGATATTCCAAGATGGACAAACGGATATCAACAAATAACAAACGAGAATAAATCAGTGTTAAATGAGGCTTTTATGAGGCAAGTTTACTAACTAGTTTCAGCTTCAGTGCTCAAAGCTGACAAGCACATCTCAGGACAAGACAAATCCACTGCCTGCTGAATTAATCTGGATGAAAATGACTTCTACAGTTAATCCAAAGCAAACCCTTTTTCACCCCTGTATGATAATGCAGTTATTTACTGTATACACAAACACAAAGCAGTGACGACTGGAGCTCGTTACTGTTGGTCTGGTCGGCTGCAAGCAAGCTCGTGTTTAAACACACATAACAACACAAAAGTACGGCAGCCTTTCGCTTTAAACTCTGATGAATCTTTTTGACATTTTAAGGCAGAACAGAGCGGTGCGGAGTTCATTCATTATTCATTCGTTCATTAGTTTGTTTGGAATTTTTTTTTAAAAGCAAGACCTGAGCTGTTTTGTTAGTCTTTTAGTGATGTCTTTCTGGCCGTATTTAACAGCACTGAATTCTGCAATTATCACCAAAGTGTCAGATTTATGAGCTGCTTCTCGTTCATTATGGTTCACTCTCAATTCACTGACTTTTGGCTTCCTCTATCTTTCACAACTCGCCCACTGGCAAGATGCATGTGCTTGTTCTTACACATCAACAGACTAAAAACTTAAAACACAGATAAAAATATAGATAACAAATCAAATACTACCTCACTACAGAAATACTGCCTTATTTATCTAGTATAATTCCATGCCATAATCTGTAACGTCTGTAAAGTAAACTACACACACGTCGGTCCAAACATGAGTATGCTTTAAACTGAAATTACCAGATGCTGTTAAATTGCTGTGTGCAAAATGAGAGTGAAGGTTTTAATACTAAAAACAACAACTTGGGTGACTTTTTGCTCAAAAACAGACACATAAAATTCTACTGTCTTGTGTGTTAAAATGAAGAAAAAAAAAGGCATGGGGATATTAGCAGCGAACAGATCATATAAATCAAATATAGGCATGGGACTGTTTCTAATAAAAAAAAAAATCAAACCACAAACATTTAATGCTTGTATTAACAACTGGTGTGTGTGTGTATATATATATATATATATATATATATATATATATATATATATACGTATATATATATACGTATATATATATATATATATATATATATATATATATATATATATATATATATATACATATATATATATATATATGCTGAACAACAGCGCAAACACGGCAGGCAAGCAGGACTATTGATTATTTTACTCTGACACATACAGATGTCTAAAATGATAAACAGCTTGAAAAACTTTCAGGTAGATTTTTAATCTACAAATATGCACCGCTTGCTCTGACAGGCAGCTCATTAAGGGTGTGCTAACTTACGTTTGCAGCAGGATGTGGTGATGATATGTGAAAAGTGGCTGTTAGGGCTAAGGGTGGCCGGTGGAGACTGATCAGCAAGAAAATGCAGAATACAGCTGCTTGAACGAAAGAACAAACAAACAAACAAACAAATAAGCAAAACCCAACCCCGTGTACGTACCACGCTCAGAGTTACGGCTGTGTCGGGCTTTGGCACTTTCAGCCTGTACAGCTTCTCCAACAAATCATTCAGATCGTTTTCCTAAAGGGAAAAAAAAGTTATCCATGGGATGCTGGGAGTTTGTTGTTTTGTGTGTGTGTATGTGTGTGTGTGTGTGTGTGTGTGTTTAGAAGGACACAGTAACACAATCAGTGATCAATTCTGAGAAGGCACACACTGTGTATTCCTGTAGCAAGCCTAGAGAGAAAGGGAAAAACATTGGAGTGGCGCATGTTTAACGAGCAATCCTGAGGTTAAGAGACGGTAAGCTGGGCCGCGGCAGACGCTTATTATTCAAGGGATGATTTATGGCTGGCGTTGGCTGTTTGTAATTAACCGTAGGTCCTCACTCAGTGAAGGCGGCTTTAAGAAGCCTTTGGAGAGTAGCGTAGCCACAAAACAGGCCCCCGGATTATAACACTGGTCTTTTACGAGCTCTCACGACAAGGGCACAATTTATTTTCTTATACGTATTGGAAGGAATACAGACTTTTTTTGTTTAATTTTATTTCCAAACAAAATCTAATTTTAAAAAGGAAACAAACAAAATGCGAAAGCCATTTTATTAATTGTTAATTAAACATTCTGAATTTTAGCAGAATTGTAGGTGATTAGTCGAGGCCCATTCCTGTCCTGATGTTTTCACTGAAGCTTTATGGTTGCTGTAGCCTGTAGTTTATTTCTCTAAAGAAGATGCGTTTGTTAAATTCCCACTGGAACGATATTATTTCTCCTACAATGCTACTTTTAAACTTTTGAATGCCATCGAGCATCGTTGTTGAATTGACTTCAGTTCCTTTTTGTAACAACACTTTTAAGCAGCTTTACACATTTAGGTGTGTAATGAGGAAGCCAGAGGCGACAGGAATCTCTCGGAGACAAGAAACCTTGAGAAAAACCAGAGGGAACTCAGTTTCTTCTCTGTAACTCCAGACAGTCGGATTATGCATCCTTCCAGTAAACAGATACAGACGAGTAAAATAAAGTGGTGCTGAAGTGAAGTGTGCTGAAAGCATGTTCAGTAGTCCTGAGATAAACACAGAACAGTTCCAGCTGTTTAAACCTCCTATAATGTTAAGAGTTCAACGAAGGTCACCGTGCGCAAATCTCACTATGCGTCTAAACCGTTCGAGTGAATAAATAACAGTGTAGATTGAAATTTAGGGTGAAGCGATGACTAAACGATGCTGCACACTTCACGAGCAACTCTCACGAGATCCTGAATGCTCACACGTGCGGTCAGTAAAACAGCCTGAGGTAACAGTTTGTTTCCTCTTGCCTTAAACCGTCGCCACTCTTGTCTGTCCTCTTCAGTCCACATGAGCTGCATGTGTAGCGCGTGCTGTCACAGGATCTCAAGATTCAGAGTCTTTTACCACAGAACTTTATGTTTTTATGGATTTTTGGGGAAAATGTCTTTAATTTATTATTAATACCTGCATTTTGTAGAGGGTGGTTTTGTCGGGGGAGACTCGGGCAATTAAAGCCAAACCAGCTGTAAATATGTAACATGAAACAGAAATAAAAAGTACACACACACACACACACGCACTGTTAGACATTTTTTATCTCTCTCACTATATATATCTCAGCGTGTGAGACGCTTATGTCTTTTTGCTGCTTATGCATTCTTTCTGGAGCACTGCTGAGTGTGACGGCATGACAGCCCAGTGATGCAGCAACGCTACGTTTCTACACACTTTCTTAAATGTTTGGGTTTTTTTTTTTTGACATAAACTGCGTGTTTCCTTCTTTCCCTCTTCATCCCCACCTCGTCTGGTTTCCTGTTGTAGTTTTATTATAAAACATACTTTTGGAGGGGGGGGGCATGTTTTTTTGGACGCGGCGCATTTCCCAGAGATTTGTTTTTCTGGTAATTTGTGAAGGACAGACTTCCTGTTCCATGTTTGGTCTGTTAAATATCAAGAGCACAGCAAAGCAAAGCAAAGCAGGAAAGTTCCAACTGACTCTGCCTGAATAACCGCTCTGGGACGAACCGTCTCCTGTCTGTACACTTCACCCTGTAACTAACACAGTTTGCTTTTCTTGGCTAATAGACGGTCATTTTTTTCTCTCTCTGGCGGACGTCAGTGACACGCGTGACTTGCTCGATAGATCGTCCTGCTTCGGTCCGGCCGTACGAACACGCATTTAAACGGGAGTGTGCTTTAACGGTCCTCGTTAACATCTCACGGTGGAAACATGAGAAAACCGACAGTCTTGTGCACTCGCACCGTTGTTGTGCAATAACAACAATTTTCTAAACACTATAAATATCAGTTGGGTGTGTTTTAAGTTCTGTAAACATACCTGGTGTTTGGATAAGTAGTCTGCCAAGGTGTTTAGCAGCTTGTAGTAATTCTCAAACCAGGGAAGATAACTGTACAGGGAAAAAAATAAAAAAGAAGAAGAAAAAGACATGGATTCTGGAGGCAAATTGAATTATCATGACACAGAAAAAACAGAAGAGGAAAATTGCAGCCTCCAAAACTGGTCTGTACCACAAATCCACCCCCTACCTTCCTGCCTGACCTTGACATTTAACCCAGTGGCTTTAGGCTTCCTCCAGCAATTTTTAGCTCCACTCCAACATCCCTATTATCACATTCTTTGTACTTGTTGGTACCCGCATTTTGAACATTCCGGTCAAGGCTGTACTTTGAGGAGTGGGAAATAAAAAGATTTTGCTTCTTTAACAAAACAGCACTATTAGGCCACTGTAGCCTGTAATAAACAAAGGGCACAGAGAGGGGGGAAGAAGAAATGTTAGGCTTTACAAGCATGCTGCACCCATATGCACCAGCACAGCCCAGGCGTCTTACATTAGCCACTACATGAGATTTTTTTTTTCCCTTTCAGTTTAAATGGCTATCCAGTCTGACTGAATTAAAAAAAAAAAGTACGGTCTCTGTTTTAACTAATCACACAATAACCTCGCCAAGAGACACCATATCATGTATCTACAACATTGTGTTTTTTGTTTAGCTTGACAGAATCTTGGCAAACTTGACAGGATTCTGGATGTGGAACAGGGCCAACATTTTGTTTTAGCTTAGAGGTTGCAAGAACACACACATACACACACACACACACACCATTTATTTTGTTATGCAATGTAATGAAAAAGTGTGAACCACTCACTTTTTTTTTATCCATTCTTGCATTTTTATTCAAGTCTATCACTTAATTAAAGTTGATTACATCATTTCGGCTGCGTTCTGTGTGTGTGTGTTGCCTAAAAACACAAACATATAACTGGGGGGAAAAGAAGCACTAATAACAAACGAACAAGTCGAATTATGATGCATTTTTTAAATAGCTTTTTTGTTTTTTAAGAGTCGTCCGAATAAAGTTCCATATGCACCACAAACAGCCGAGCGATGAGCGGTTTTTTTGCCTTTGCATGGGTCAGTAAGCGCTTCAGTAGACTGGAATTAACAGACAACAAGGAAAACAATAGTGAACGTAATGCAAATTTTCATATCGCTAAATCCGCTCAGGCGACCCGATGACAGGCAGCTCCAAGTGAAGTGCGCTCAAGCGCAATTCTGCAAGACCATTAACCTGAAACAATCAACCCTTAATACGCAGATATTTTGACATCCGTAGAAAGATTCTCCCAAACCAGGTCAAAAACAAATACGGCTCTACAAAATCCAAAATCTGCGTGACGTAATGTTTACGCAAACCGCCATCACGCTCGGGACATTAAGGACATCACGATCGCCCGACACCTCGGACAATCCCGACGGTCTTAAACAACAAAGCTAGTAGTTATCTTCCTCACCCTCTTTGTTTGAAATGCAAGCTTAAGGATGCTAATCCTCCACTTTTTTTTTTACTCGTGTAGGGGAGTTTACGGCTGTCAGAGAAACTCGACAGGCCTCGGAGAACCCAAACACTCATTATATTCCGAAATGAGGACGACTGTAAATCTTTTGTTTTAAAGGGAAATAAATTACAGCTGAACGAGTGGAGTCCGGTCGGCTTTATCAGGGGAGGAGGTTCCTCGTACACATACCTGGGTTAGATAAATAAATGTTGTGTTTAACTAAAATTACGCGTCAAAATTTCTGCTGCACGAGCAGCCCTAAGTCCCCTAATCTCTTCATGGTCAGCGAGTAAGAATGTGTTTGTGTTTGACAAATCCTGCGATAGAGAGAGAGACATTCATCATTCTGAGCCCTGCTGCAGGCCCAGGCATTCTCTCCGGCCCTTTTAAGCTCTCCGCTGGAAAATGGCTCACCTACTCACAAAAAAGTGCACCGGCATCTAACCCCGTGCTCACACGCACACACACACGCACACACACTATTTTTACAGCCGAAATTTATTTAAAGTGTGTGACAGAGCACATAAATGACACAAGTTCAACACCACACACCAACATCACATGACTCCAGAATAAATAATCACAACACACAACGTAATGAACTGGAAATTGTAAATTTATTACTTTCAAAGTTTTAGCATTTATTGTATGTCTTATTGAGTAAATTTGTGGATACGGCTGGAATTTCCAACTGGGATGAATAAAGTATTTATGTATGTGTGTGTATGTATGTATGCATGTATGTATGTATGTATGTATGTATGTATGTATGTATGTATGTATCAATCAATCAATCTATCTATCTATCTATCTATCTATCTATCTATCTATCTATCTATCTATCTATCATCAGGACAAAAGCTGTATTCTTCCTTCTTTTGCTTTAATAAAAGACAACATTATATTTTCTACATTTCCCTCATAATTATAATTTCCTACCATGGTGGTGTTACACGTCACTTGTCATAATCTTTAAGGTTTTATTTTTATCTAGATAATAAAAAAGATATCTTCCAATCTCATCTCATCCACGCTCATTTATTATAAATATAATACTTTATTTTTATTATTATTATTATTATTATTATTATTATTATTATTATTATTATTATTATAAATATTATTCTTATTCTTATTATTATCAGTGCAGTTTGTATTTTCACAGAGCAAATAAAATGGCGTTTCAGACTCGTTTATTATTTGTGATACAGGATGAAAGATATATATTTACTGTGAAATGAGTGAAATCTATATTTAAATGCATTTTACTGATGGTGTGAGACTGACTAAGGAACTCGCAAAGATCCAATCACATTGCTTTAATAAAAAAAAAGAGAGTTGGCCTGGAGGAACCCTGGCTCTTTTGCCCTGGGCTCCAGATAAAAGCTTGACCAAATAAAAGTGTCCTTCTCATTACGCTCGTTCCTCGTCTAAGCAAAGGTGACAATTTTATGGTCCCGCTATTTCAGCCATCACATGAACATTATCATTATTCAGTTAATATTCAAGTGTACAGCAGAAGAAAGATTATTATTATTCTTTAAACACACACACACAAGAAATGCTAGTAAAACACATGAAAACTGCAGTGTTTCATTTCTAGCTACATCTTTCATATACACACTTAATTAAATGAAATATTATAGCTATACATGTTTATAATTTTTTTTTACATGCAAATATATTATGTTTATATATTTGCATGCATTTATTCCTAGCAAACGTATTGGACGTGCTGCACTACTGTACGTAAATAAATAAAACCATTTGTTCTTCGTTTGTCAGATATTTATTTCCGATGACACAACGACGCGAACAAAGAACTCGGAGACCTTAAATAAAAAATAATAATAATAATAAAAAAACAACTCTAAATGAATTTCTTATAATGAAGTAAGCCATGCAAACTGCTCAGAATGCATAATGAATTTTATACATCATATGTCAAATGAATTAGCATGTAAAACTCAGCGAGAAGGACAGGGGAGACTTCTGCTAATTGGCAGTGAGGCTTCATGCATAATTATCGGCAAAGCATCTCTGGCATGCTACCGTGCCAGTAGCCGAATAATGAGAGGAAAGAAAAGAAGAAGGAGAAGGAGAAGGAGAAGGAGAAGGGGGGGAACAGGGTTTAAAAAAAAATAAAAAAAAAAACACCACAAAGCCCATGGAGGCCAGGGTGAGACGAGGAAAGATCTTATCTTATCAAGTCAACGATAAACCTGCAATTGTCCATCAATAAAACTACATTTGTTAATTTTTAGTGCTTTACATTTTTTTTTTTTATTTCATGTTTATTCTGCACTTCTGCTCTACCTTTTCTCTCACAGGTGAATCAGCTCTCATACACTCACAATCCTGTGTCACAATCCTTGTGACCAGATGAAGATTAAATGATATAAAAGGGGGAAATAAAGAGAAACGTGTGTAGAATCCTACATCGTATAATATAAATGTCATTGTAATAAAATTACCTTCATTTTTCTTCAAAGTATTATTTATATTAAAGCACCGAGCTACATTTTATCATTCCATGGTTTTAGAGGTAATCGTTTTATCTCCAGAACGTCAGCTTTTCATCAGCAAACAAGAGGAATTCCAGAGGAAAGTGTGAGATGTGACTCACCTGAGCAGACAGATGCACACCTTACAGCCTGAGGTGAGACGGCAGAACCCGAACCTCTGCTTGCTCTCGATATCAGTCAGCACAAACGTGAAGTTCTGGCCCACTTGATTCTGGGACACTCTAAAGCCACACAACACACAACAGTGAGCTTTAAAAAAAAATCTGCACTAGTTAACGAGACATTTCTCAGAATGGGAGACTTGTTTCTCAAAAGGGAAGAAAAGGGAGTGTGAGGATTAAACGTGTTTGCTTTGTGACATGACGAATGAGTTTTATGGTTATTTATAAACCTAAAAAAATATAAGTGACTGTTGTACAAAATATTACTAAACATCTGTAAGTGTTGGAGCAGCTTGCTGAACGCGTCACTGCAGAGGTTTCACACCGCCGCACGTGCTTTACACTCTACATGATAGATCCTAATTAAGGTTTGGAGAAACGGGAAAGGAAAAAAGAATATCACTGCTTCATAAAAAGAAAGAGTGACTGCTGCATGGATGATTTGAACTGCTTCACGTGTGGGGTTTAGGCTACGCCCGTGTTCGCTTCGACACTAGATGGCAGCAGTAAAGCTTCCACTGAAGAAGGATGTCGTCCGCTTCTCCTTCACAGACTGGAAAAACTGTACAAAAGCACTTTTTCACACTTTTTGTTTTCAGAATCAGGTCTCCATGATGTCCCCACATCACACACAAACACACACATTTTTTTTTGACAGGTTACTTATACTTTCATTCATTCTATTCATTTAAAATGTGTTTGAAGACAGAGGGGTGTGTACTGATTTTTGTATTTAAAAAAAATGTGACTGGAGAGAGAGAGAGAGAGAGAGAGAGAGAGAGAGAGAGAGAGAGAGAGAGAGCGAGAGAGAGAGAGAAGGGCTGAAATAAAACGAGAGTCTTACCTTTCTACGTCAAATGGAAAACAGAACCTGGGAACCGTCTGCAGGACCTCCTGTGACAAAACAGAGACAGACAACACTATATAATAAAATTACACAGGGGAGTATACAGTGAATAACCTCCCCGCAGGAGGTCTCACACACACACACACGGTTTAGATACAGCCTTGTGGCATATATATATATATATATATATATATATATATATATATATACGTGCCATATTTGTATATAAAGAAATGTATTTAATGAAATTTCTTTCCCAAACATAATCTTTACCCACCGAAGCAGCAGCCTATGTGGAATCACCACAGACAAAAACAAACACTTCTCAGTAAGATATTATAAACTCAACCATCATATTATGTGACCGTGCAGCTTAAATTCTAACACATAACCCTAACACACTAACAGTGAAGGTGTTAGGATAAGAAGGCTCTGCCTTAACAAAGCTTCAGTTCTCGCTTAAACTGCTCAAGCATTGCAGTGAAAAGCCATTCTGAATAGTTTATTATGATTATTATTAATAGAATTGTTACTTATATTATTATTATTATTATTATTATTATTATTATTAACAACAGAATCACAGACCTTGACAATTAACACAACCATAATTTCATTCCTTCGGTACTGTTCTTGTCCCAAAAACTTAGACAAGTGTATAAACGACCTGAAACATTTACTGAATGTTTGTCATTAAACGCATTTTTAAAATTTTCTTTCCATATCTTCAGCGTCGGCGAACGTGCTGAAATTTTTCCTACAGATGCGAGTGATGTTAGCTTGGGATGCATGAAAGCGTATGCTTTCTTAGTCCTGATTCGGTATTAACAGCAAAAAAATTAAGCGTCACACTTTAGTCGTATTTGGCTACAGATTGTTCCGAAACGGAACAAAGTATCAGATGGCGTAAGTGACGTTTAAGCTCCGTGCTGCCTCAGCAAGCAGACGGGGCTCTTGGCAGCTTAAATAATTAGCTACCATTAACTTCATTCACCAGCAAGGTGGAATAAGGGAAGGGAGGGGAGGATTGAGACACAGCCGAAGGTTGCTGGAAGATTGCAGAGACAATGGGTGAGTGGATCAGTGAGGTGAAAGCGGCCTTAAGGGCTTTACCACCCCACGCGGCCCAGCGGGAATCGTCCCTGCACCAGCAGCATATGGATTTCCACATTCGGCCCAGCACCATATGGGTTAGCCACGTCTGGCTGGTGCCACACCACAGCTTAGCCACGGGGAACCGCCAGCGATCCCCTCCACGTATATAGATAGCTGCCACCACTTGAACGGAGGGTGTGGTGTTTGAGCGTGTTTTTATTTGTGTGCGCAAGTGCAGAGCTGATGACTGGCTGTTGTACAGCTCAGTAGGTGGCGGAGGCGGGTGGAGGGATTGGGAGACTAGTGAACCAGATAGCAGAAGACGAGGACTGAAGGATCTGGCAGGAGAGGAGAGCTGGCAGAGACTGTCGTGTCTTGCTGCGGCCTGTGACTGTACAAGTGTTTTTTTTTTTTTTTTTTTAAATAAATAAGTTGCACACAAGCAAGCTCGACACGCCGTATGTGCACGCTGCTATTATTAGCCACTATAGGCGCCCATCAATATGTTCCTGCACATCTTGCTTCTTTGGGGCATAGAATTGACAGAAATAAACTTGTCTCTTCATTCTGAATTGGTCACGACCACCTCGATGGACCAGCTACCTGATTTTAAAGGAAGTGTGGATGACGAGAAGAAACGAGTCCTACACATTAACATAAAGCCACTTCGTTAGTTTGAATAGAAATGAAGAGAATACATCAGATTATCAACGTTACACCCCCAGGAAGGATGGGAAGGATGGAAAGGATGGAAAAGATGGCATTGCTGTCTTCTTCGTCAAACAGCACAACATTGAACAATCACAGTTCATGCTCTCCTTCAAATGCGTTCGGCTGTCATGTGATGTCGTGCAAGCAGCAGTTAGGAAAGATGCTGTACTTAGCCATCGCACTCGCAGACTGGCAGGAGTTATGATGTATGATGTGGGACAAGTGGGAAGAATCTGGCACTGACCAAATAAAAAAAATAAGGAGAAAAACAGGAAACTGTCTGTTCTTCATAGCTATTAAAACCAGGAATCAGGAATTCAATATTATACCTTAACCCGTAGCTGCTCTACTCTAGCATGGGGGAAAAAAAAAGATTTTTGTCAATTATTTGCGAAACCACAAACAAACACCAGAATTTCTGGCATCTGTAGCAATCGCATGACATCCCTACAGCAAACCTGATTCCCATGATTGTCCTTGTAGCATTAGCTAAATCTAAATCTACAGCGCTTCCTGCGCACGTTGATCCCCTCGTCCTCGCTCCGGGTGATCACGGCACAACACCGAAACATGTCAAGGGAAAAAAGGCAGACTGGGTAAGGCACACAATGTGCGTTGTTGCATTTATTTCCCTTCCCTACCTTTCCTTTTCCCTTTTCTACACTTCCTCCTGACCATTTTTCCCAAGACAAAAGAATATAAAGCAGCTAATACATTTACAACTCACTGGAGGCGGCAGGCTGAAGTCGAAGGGCTGCATTATTTAGTTACTGTTGAGACAGGGATATCACTCAATGAGACAGGAGTCTCCATTCCACCCAGCTCCCCCTGCGGAGGCCTGCAACAATCACATCACAGCTTCTCCCTCTCTCACACATCCTCCTCAGCCTCTCTCTCTCTCATTTTCCACCAAGCTTCATTTATTATCTCACCGCACATCGACTAGCCCTCGGACTGCACACAGAGCAAACACAGGGCACTAACAGTACAAAAAATTGACTGTACAATCCAATACTGCTTTTGGTGAGGCATAAATGGGTGACAATAAATGACAAACCACTACTTTAGATTTTTAAACAAATTAGTCTTTGTTTTTTAACCTCTATTCATTCCCACCTGCTTAAAAAAATATTCTGAATATTGAACAGTACAGATTTTGTGACTTCACAATCTATACCGGTATTCGGTATCACAATATACTGTCGCAGCTTCAGTACCGCAGGAAGTGGCAGCAGTTCTTTCACACACATTGCCAGGTTCGGAAGCTTGCAGCGGAGCAGCGGGCTTTGCTCGCAGTGTATCTGTGTGTGTCAGGAGCTCTCGAGCTCGGCATATTTAAATGAGAACAGCGAGACAGAATGGTGGGAGAGTCTGTCTCCTGGCCCGGGGTTTGAAATGTGAGCAGGGAACTTGGCAGCGTTCTGCTTCTACTAGGTAAAAGAGAAATGCAAGAGTAACACACACACATACACACACACACACACACACAGTGTCAATACTTGCCAGGGGGAGGGGGATTGATAGGAAAATGGGAACGGGAGACGATGAGACAGTGGGAGAAAGAAAGTGAAAGACAATGGTAAAAAGAGGAGAAGAGAATAAAATGAGACACAGAGTGGAAAGAAAGACAGATAGACAGAGAAAGAGAGAACACAGAGTGAGAGAGAGAGAGAGAGAGAGAGAGAGAGAGAGAGAGAGAGAGAGAGAGAGAAAGAGGGTGTGTGTGTGAGAGAGGAAAGAGGGAGTGTATGAGAGAGAGAGAGAGAGAGAGAGAGAGAGAGAGAGAGAGAGAGAGAGAGAAAGAGGGTGTGTGTGTGAGAGAGGAAAGAGGGAGTGTATGAGAGAGAGAGAGAGAGAGAGAGAGAGAGAGAGAGAGAGATCCCCATCTCTCAAGCTGGTGGGATTCCTCCCCAGGGGCTTCAGTCTTTAAACCTCCATGCTCTTTAAAAATTCTGCCAGCCAGCAGGTCTACACGCCACTGTGGAGCTGTCGCCAGCAGGGGATATGCGTGTGTGTGTTTGTGTGTGTGTGTTTGTGTGTGTGTGTGTGTGCATGCGTACGTGTGTGTGTGTGTGTGTGTGTGTGAGACTGGCACAGCCACCATGCTGATGGCACAGAAGTCCTAGTGACAGGTTCAGCCCTGAATCTTCCCCACAGATCAATGCAGGAGCCCGCAGCCTCTCGCTCCCCCTTTCCCAATTAGGTCCTCTCGCTTTCTCGCTCTCTCTCTCTCTTACTCTCTCTTCTGCCACAGAATTCCAGGCCATAATGCATGCAGCTACAAAGACCCTTGACTACTGTGACAAAAAAAGGTCCATCAGTCCCCAAACAAGCCACTTAAAATACATTCTCATCTTCAGTTGAAATAGATCTGCCATGGCTTTTTTTAAATACCATGCAGTAGATTCACATGTGACTTCAGGTCCATTTTACTTGAACTATAGAAATAGGAGTTAATATAAATCTGTCCTGAATAGATATTAGCAGTACACCATACTGTTTAAAAAGGGGATAAATTCAACTAAATGTTCTCTAGTGTTTCAGAATTTTTATTACAATTTATAAAATGAAATCTCGCATCAAACAACTCATCAAACAAACATCAAACCATCAAATAAACATGAGACTATCAAACAAACCATCAAATAAACCCAAAAATACCATCAATCAAACCATCCGTCAATCAATCTAACCATCAAATAAACATGAGACTATGAAACAAACCATCAAACAAACCTTCAAACAAACATCTAAACATCAAATAAACATGAGACCATAAGACAAACCATCAAACAAACCTTCAAACAAACATCTAACCATCAAATAAACATGAGACTATCAGACAAACCATCAAACAAACCTTCAAACAAACATCTAACCATCAAATAAACATGAGACTATCAGACAAACCATCAAACAAACCTTCAAACAAACATCTAACCATCAAATAAACATGAGACTATCAGACAAAACATCAAACAAACCTTCAAACAAACATCTAACCATCAAACAAACCATCAAATAAACATGATACTATCAAGCAAACCTTCAAACATCTAACCATCAAATAAACATGAGACTATCAGACAAAACATCAAACAAACCTTCAAACAAACATCTAACCATCAAACAAACCATCAAATAAACATGATACTATCAAGCAAACCTTCAAACATCTAACCATCAAATAAACATGAGACTATCAAACAAACCACCAAACAAACCTTCAAACAAACATCTAACCATCAAACAAACCATCAAATAAACATGAAATAAACAAATAAACAACAAATTTGATAATCAAACAATCCAATAATTAAACAAACGTACCATCCATTTAACCAACTAACATTCATAAACAATTGTACAATAACGTGGAATATAAATAAGCCACAATACATTTTTAAGGAATGAAGTGTCTCCTGTCAGTCATTTTATAAACACTCTACTCTACAGGCCACTGCTGAATGTGGGGGCTGAGCATCATGAAAATGGGTGTGAATGGGATCATGTTATTAAAAATAAAAATGAAAGATCCTATAAGAGGCTCCACATTTAATGAAGTTAAATGAAATTATAATTAAGGCTAAGAGCTATAAACATTTCATGAATCAGGCCGATATGCAGGTGAGGGCTGTGATAAATAATCTCCTGTGACTCCACCCACGACTGCAGTGATCAAAGCGGTGAACTGCTGCTCTGTGCCGATGGATTATATACTGTTTCAGCAGTGACACCAACAAGGCAACAGCATTTTAGTAACACCAAACCTTGCTGCAGCCGTTGTGTATTCTCACTGGTCGATTCATCTCACGCATTCACTTTGTTGGTAAAACCTTGTAGGTGGACAGTTAGAGACTAGAGCTGGTCTTCATCCATGCACAGTTTCTCAGTTACTCATCTTCTAGCCTTCATCGGTTGTCAGTTTGTGACCACAGGGCTGCTGCTGGATGGATATTTTTGGTTGGTGGACTTTTCTCAACCCAGCCGTGATGCAGAGGTGTTTAAACTTTGTAGGAACCTTGCTCCACCTGATACACTCATACAAGCACAACTCCCACCAACATGCCACTAGCATGTCAGTGTAACCGTGTGCTGGTTTATCTGCCTTCTGTTGTTTTTAATCTTACTTTATATAGTCATAAAGGCACATAGAACAATGTGGCAGCCTGATCCTATAGAACAGACCCACGTGACATGATGCTCGAAGCCGTACATCTCATCACACCTCTGATCTGCTTCAGCACCAGGACATTATGCAAAGACAAACCTGTTGTGGGTTTAATCTCTCTGGATCTTTTTAAACGTATGCTGCTGGTTCGCCATTTCTGACCTCACACCTTATCCTGCTGTGCATTTAATAAGTGCTGACTTTTGCCTTGGACCTAGCATGTTAAAGGGGAAGTGTGAGCCTCGGTGCAGTTTCAAACTGACACTTCACTTTAGCATAGTGGTGTCCAATCTTCCTCTTTGAATAGCGTCTCAATCCAAACTTTAGCTGATAATACATCTGTGTTTAAGTCATTTAGACACCCGATAGAGAAAAACTCTAAAAACAGTGACAGTTCTGAGGCCGGCTGTGAGGTTATCAGAATTATTTTACATGTAATAATAATGCACTTTTTACCATAAAAAATGACATTGCAAAATAAAATTTAAATTGAGAGACACACATGAAAGGAGAGTCCAACGGATATCTATTTAACCCATTTGGTCAGATAAACACAACACTGATGAACATAATGAACAAAATGAACATAGACTAACGTTTAAAAAAAAATTAACATTCAGTCAGTAATCCTGAATTGAAAGGCAAGCACAGGAGGAGATATTCTCTAAAACTCTTCACGCTGAATAAATTAGCGCGTGACAGGCAAACGTTTTTGTTCTTATGATACAACTGATATTCTTCTGGGCTGAGGGAAGCTTCAACCACATATGCCCCAAAAGCGTGGAGCCAGAAACATCATTAATTCAGTGCCAAGTGGCCTGGGGGATTTTCAGCATTTAAGCTGTCATCTCCCATTGGAAAGCTCGCTCGCTCTCGCACTCTCTCGCTCTGTCTCAGCTTCTACAAGTGTGTAGAAGAACAGTCACTTCTTCACTCTCTCACTTCTCCTTTCTCTCTATCGCTCTCTTAGGAGCTCAACCATCAAGGGATTCATCCACTTTTGGAAAATAATTGCAACTTGGCAGACAGAGAGCCATAACAGCCAGCAAAGCCTATCACCATATCTATCACCACAGAGTCAAGAAGTAGTTACCACCATTCTTAATTTTTAGACAGCAAGCGTGTTAGAACAAATCATCATCTGTCAGATTCCCATGATTCCAGATCCCACTGTTAAGCGAAATTCAGCGGAACTATTCTGGTGTAATTCAAATACGTGAAATTAAAAAAAAAAAATCGTACTTATTAATCGTTAGAATTAACAAGTGATCTTTTTTAATTAAATTCTCAGTTAACTTTGAAAGACTGTAATTTATTTTATTTTATTTTTTTTATCTTGACATTTTTATTTTGGTTAAAAATAACCAAATAAAATGTAGCGGTTTCCTACATTACCCAGGATGCCAGGATGACTTCCTGTTGATTTACGCTGCACTCGTATTGTATTTTAAGTGCTAATTTGCTGGTTTTAATAGCTTTTTTATAAGAACTTTTGAAGCATGAAGTGAAAAATGACATGGACGCTTCCACAAAACCGTGGATTTTATTTCCCGCTGTTTTTGTTCTACTGTAGTGACCTTCAAACCTTCATGCAGCACTCAGGACTGAAACAAGCTAGATTACAGCAAAGTGAAATTCTATCTTCGCATATCCCAACTTTTGAGGTTGGGGTCAAAGCGCAGGTTCAGCCATGATACAGCCTCCCTGGAGAAGTGAGGGTTGAGGGCCTTGATGAAGGGCCCAACAGTGACAGCTTGGCAGTGCTGGGGCTTGAACCTCAGTCCTCCAATCAACAACCCAGAGCTTTAACCACTTGAGCCACCACTTTGACATCCATTTAATATCTGTAACTGATCTAAAGTGAATAATGCTGGGGAGAATTTACACCATGCACAGTGTGAGTGACTCAGTGATGTTGAGTTCATATCCATATAAAATACATAAATAGCAAATGGTAGTTAACGGTGGTTACTTTTTGAGGAGGCGTTAGCATTAGCTCTTAACTTTCATGCTAATACAGACTGTCAAACCACCGTGTTCATCATCTCTTGGAGGCGAGTCGAGGCTCTGCTATATTTCAGTGTCATAATGCCATATTCCATTCTAGAATTTAGAGCCAGAGGTCTCCACTGCATCTATGTTGGTATTCTCATTAATATCACATAGAAAATGATGCTTAAAATATTAAGTTCTGTGACGCTGGAGATTTTTGACTTTTATTCCTTCACTTTTACATGAACCTTTTATAGACCTTTCCACTCCTGTGCTGATGGTGCTGGTGATTCCACAGCTGGCAGAAACAAGCAGAGTGGTGCGTTCCTTGTTTTTTTGTTTTCGGTCAGGGTATTCAGGAGCAATGAGTAGCTGTATGTACAAAGGGCAAGAGAGAGTATAAAGGACAGTTCACAGAGGCTGCTCTACCCATGACCCGCATCTCAAGGTCGGGAAAAAAGCTCAACTCAGGGGTGCGAAGCAGAAAGGGAATGCACACTTGCAGGACTGCTGTCAGGGTGTGCAATGAAGGAGAAAATGGAATCTCTGGCATTCCCAACCCCTCACTCCTCCCCATTCTTGCAACTTCTCCCATGTTGTCCCCCTATCATGGCTTTTCTCTCACATGTCCTCCATGCTAACGTGTTAAAGAGATCACCCTAGTGTTCAAGGATGATGCTCCGCTGGCTGCCTGTCCCCTTAGGGGACCCATCAACATCGTAGAACGGGGTGTGTGGAAGAAGTGGGCCACCAATCATGAAATGTCAGACTCGGGGCATGTGATTGAACACTGTGTCAAAGGCAGACAAATATTTGCTCTCTGGGAGACTCCGAGGAGATGAATCTCAGAAGCTGGAGTGGGCCACTTCATAACTATGCCAAGAGGAAGGATCGATTGTCACTGCTAAACAAGCTTCGTTTGGATTAACCTGACTCCCTGTGCTGCTACCGGTAGATCATCAGGCAAGATTTAAAGATAAATACCAAGAGCCGGCATAAAGTACTACAGCTACATGAGATGCAATGCACCGTCTTCAGTAGTGTCTCAGGAAGGGTGCGTGTCACTGAGAGTACGCCACAAAGTAAGACGTCCAATAGTGGGTCATCAAGCTTACCCTCCGTTTCCCACATGAACCAGTGTTAAATGTTGGGATTTTTGTATTTTCAGACTATTTTTATGTTTTAATGCAAACATTTCAGGAAGCATTATATTGAATCGTCAGTCGTTTTGCAACTTCCTGCCCCACATATCGTCGCTGTCGGCTGGAATCCTCGTATCTCCAAAACCATTATTCATTCATTCATTTTCTACCGCTTATCCGAACTACCTCGGGTCACGGGGAGCCTGTGCCTATCTCAGGCGTCATAGGGCATCAAGGCAGGATACACCCTGGACGGAGTGCCAACCCTCCAAAACCATTATTTTTCAGGAAATTAAAAAAACGCCGTATTTTTTTTGCATTATTAAACATTGTATCATTAAAGTTGTTATTATACCTTATATTGCTATCAAACTGTTGTGTACCAACATTAACACAACATTTTCCCAAAGTCACGTTTTATCGGAGATACAAGCTTTATGACTTGGGAGCAGGGAGATACGAGATTATGCTGTCACTGATAAGAATGGTATGGACACAGACGTCGCTGCTGCCAGCAGTGTTCAATAAAGTCTGTGGTAACGTTGAGCCTTTTGTCAAGAGACAAGGCTTCAATAGTTAACCAAAGCTAATGACTGTTGTTACATACATCTTCCTAAACTTTATTTTAAAGGTTTAAGAGCTACAGTGATGCCTCGAGATACGAGTGCTTTGACATACAAATTTTTTTGATATACGAGCAAATTTTTGAGATACGAGCATCTGAGCCGCCGCAGCCGAAACAAAGATCCCCAACAGCCACGTGTGCTCTGTTTCCCCCGCCTCAGCTTCCCGTGTCTCACTCGGTTAAAGCCGCCTTTCCACTGCACACGACAAACGACGGCCGATAAACCGGAAGTCATTAATTTCCTATGGAGAGTCACAAAGGCGCTGCGTGAGGCGCTGACCATCTGCGGATCCGTAATTTTCGGATCCGTTTTAAGCATTGGATCCGTTAAAAAATTTAACTTGTGCGACTACACCGCATCCGATATGCTGACCGGACAGGTTTTTATTAAAACGACCGGCAGATGTTAGTGAGGAAAGAGTGACAAAAAAGACAAAAACAAGTGAAGAGAAAAGCGATGAAGAAAATTAAGCAAAATGAATGTAAACAGGACAGAAATTGTAGCAATTAATTTCAGTTAAGAGAATTTCAGTTCTGTCAGGACCACTTTGTCAAAAGAGAATTTATTAGATGATAGGCATACAGTTAGTGTTGGCGGTATGGTTCTGTTCTGGACAAAAATCCACGTGCCCGTCCGTACGCATGCGTGGTCGGAGAGCAGCGACTAGAAAATAGAATAAACCCCCTGTATAACAGAACAACTAATCATGCATAGTATTAGATATGCTCGCTTATGCATTTTTGGAAATTAATAAATGAATGTATGGATAAATAAATAATTAAATAATTAGAGAGAGGGAGAGAGAGGGAAAAATATGTGGAGATTTATGACGTAAACTGGTACAAGGAACACAGGTTCCGGCATGGTGGAGTCAGGGTTGGAGGAGGGAGTTTAGATCGCGGCAGCAGCGAAGCGCTAGAGCGGCTCTATGAATGGGAATTTAAATGGTCAGGTAATATGGAGGTCTTAACCGGATTGGTGTGCGTCGTGGACAGCTGTTTAACAGCTGATGCACGCTTGACGACGTGGCCTGACAGAACTAACGCAATGCTTGATTTAAGTTCGTTAATTTTAGTGAAGTTTAGTTAAGTTCCATTTAAGTGTAAAGTAGCATTAAGAGTGTACAGTAGCGAGTAAGTGAACGAAAGCGAAAGTGTACGTACGAGACAAAATTCCTCCTGTTTACTCCTCCCTCAACCTCCGTGCGCATCTTCCGTAAAGTAAAACCAGTTTATTTTTTTTAACATTCTCTTTTATTACTGTATGTTTTTATACAATATTTGTCATTTATAAATACAGGTACTGTACATTTTTTATATTCAAAACATAAACAAAACAACTGGAGTGGAATTTTGCGAGCTGGAACGGATTAATGGGATTTCAATTCATTTAAACGGGGAAAATTGTTTTGAGATACGAGCAATTTGAGATATGAGCAAGGTCACGGAACAAATTAAACTCGTATCTCGAGGCATCACTGTAAGTGATGCAATACAAAACACGATAAGCTGATGCGACTCTTAATCTTGAGGAGAAATATGCTGCGAAGCTCTCTCGCAGAGTGAAGAAGAGGTGGAGTTACGAGATTTCTCAGGCAGTTGAAGTGTCCAATGGAGTTAAGAGATTTGTGCTCAAGCTATTTTCAAGACTTTAGATTAGGTTAATAACTTGTAAAAATAACAGACCCACGTGGGGACTGACCAATAGCATCGATATGTGAAAAAATATGAAATTGACCAAATTTGGACATAGGTTTCCGCCCGACAGCGACAATATATCTGATGGCTGAGGCATGTTCAAGGACTATTTAAGTACTCACAAATAAAATATCTTTTTTAAGGAAATAATTGTATCATTTTTATTTAATATGATGTACAATGACTACGATATGGTATGAAAAGAAAAAGTTTATTTCTCACATCAAAAGTGAGAATGATTGAAGGTGCTGTCTGAAAGATTTAGGCTAATGTTAGCTATTAGACTGGCAAGTAAACCATGATTGTGGGGATTCACAGGTTTGCCACTGATGTCTAGCAATGAGGCCTGGCACAATGTTTCTGTTCCAGTTCATCACAAAGGTGTTCAGTGGTGTTGAGTCAGAGTCAGGGCTCTGTGCAGGACACTCGAGTTCTTCTACTCCAACATTAACACACCATGTCTTCATGGAGCTCTGTGATTTGTGCACAGGGACATTGTCATGATGAAACAGGGTTTGTGTCTCTTAGTTAAAGTGAAGGGAAACTGTAACGCTGCAGTGTACAGAGACATTTTATACAGTTGTGTGCTTCAAGTTGTGTGCAGCACTTTGGGGAAAACCCCATATCGGTGTAATGGTGACGTGAAAGCTAGCTGTTTTTTTTTTTTTTTTAAAGAAACAATCAAAGATAATTCAGAATCTGAGTGCATGCTTTCATAAGAATCGCTTTGAAACCTATGCCTGAGCGGGCAACTGAACCGTTATTTACTCATAAACATGTTTTTACTTTCGAAAGAAACAAATGGGTTTCCATCTGTCTGCTTCATTTGCAAAAGATGGCTTAGCCACATTTCTCTGGCCTGACCACATGGCAGCTGTAGATGACCAGGACTACAGAAAGTCTCATGGGTCGAGGTTCTAGCACTTCATATTTTACTGCCCATTGGTACCAGCTTGCAGTCTGTTCCCTGATTAGTTAGAGCCCCTATTCTAGCAAGCAAGAGAAGAGAGGGGAAAAAAATCAATCCATATTTCCATAATCCACACTGCTGCCCATCTCTTCCCGCTCCCGTTCCATCTCTCTCTCTCTCTCTCTCTCTCTCTCTTCCTCACTCCCCTGGGGTAAACTAACCCCTCCACCCCATCTACGGCCTACAACTGTCATTACGTTCCGGCAACAATAACACGATAGACAAAAGGGGGCCTGCAGAGATTGGGTCTGCTGCTGCCATATGCTGGCTAACTTGAGGGAAAAAAAGGGATTTCTCCAGCTACAGAAGGAGCATCTCTACAAAAAGGAAAAGGAGCTTAATCCTGGTAATGAGGCGACTGAATGAGAGGCTTTTTGTGGACTTACAAAAGGCCGACCCATCTGTACACATTGCGTAAAATAGCCATCTTACCACAAACCATGCCGGTAAACAACACAGGAAAGAAAAAATAATAATAAAACAGTGCAAAGATCAGACTGCTGATGCTTTTAAAGGCATTGGTTTCTCTTAGCACAAGGTGTGTTTTCTTTTCTTCATTCTTCTGCTTATTGCACTTGTTGTTAGGGAGCAGGCAGAGCCTGCAGCATCACTGCAAACACTCCAACTTCAAAGCACACAGTCACTTAGACTGGGCAAAAACAACGACTTACTCATATTGGTTTCTCCCTCTGTCTTCTTTTTTTGTTCGTTAGTCTGTTCTGTTTAGTGTTTGAAGAACTACGAACAGACCTTTCAACAACATTAGTAAAAGGCAGTAGCATCAAACTACAATATCGTAGCTGTCGGGCGGAAACCTCCTATGTCCAAATTTTGTCAATTTCATATTTTTTTCACATATCGATGCTATTGGTCAGTCCCCACGTGGGTCTGTTATTTTTACAAGTTATTAACAAATCTAAAGTCTTGAAAATAGCTTGAGCGCAAATCTCATAACTCCATTGGACACTTCAACTGTCCACCTCTTCTTTACTCCGTGGGAGAGCTTTGCGGCATATTTCTCCTCAAGAAGAGTCGCAACGAATCAACATGTCTTCTGAGGTAAATGTCTTCAAAACACTGGGCTCAAAGAAAAAAAAATCTTGACCCTCGCTAGTTCTGGTGCTCATCTGAGGACAGGAATTTAGCGCAAGACATTCCACTGCAACGCGGACTAAACCCTGTGCACTGCAGATAAGGTACAGTGTTTTTTTAATTTCCTGAAAAATAACGGTTTTGGAGATACGAGGATTCTGTCTGACAGCGTCTCTGGATTCTGTCTCACAGCCACTGAAAGTCATTACTGAACAAAAAGTGTGTATTTGTGAAAATGGTAAAATTCTCATGCTCTAGATTAACACATGAACATAGCGTATATGCACAGCCGATCAGCCTTATACGCTCACTACACAAGATTCAAGTTTGATGTGATTCTGTCTCTAGTCTCTATCTGACTAGCTAAATTAGCTGTGCAGTGCTGCCAGTGCAAGTGTGAATGTGTAGCAAATTGTTTACATGGCTCACGGGTCAGGTAGGAGGGCCCCTTAGCAGAATTTTGCTTAGGGCCCGAGGGAGGTCAGGATCGGCTCTGCGTATATGGTATATGGAGAAAAAGTATGGACACCAAGCCATAACACCTATATGAAATGTCCGAGTAAAACTGTTGCCACAAAACTGGAAACACACGATCTTTGCATGCTGTAGCATTAAGATGTCCGTTCACTAGAACTGCTGGATGCTTTATACTTGCCATTGATGGTGTGTATCCCATGGTGGCTCACTTGTGCTCTATCACCTGACATATTATGCCCCTTTTCCACCAAAAAGAATCGGGTGCTGGTTCAGAGCTAGTGCTGGTTCAAAGTTGGTTCCACTGGTGAACCTTCTAAGAAACGGTTTGCCTTTCCACCGGCTAGAGAGGCATCACAGAGCTGAGTCTGACGTCACTGTATACGTGTCACGTTTCCCAGCAACGTTAGCGCAGCAGCGGCAAACACAAACACATCAACAATAGCGGATGTTGCTTTACTGTTAACGCTCATGGCATTGTGAACCTACATTAGCATCCAAACACGGCGAATCCAACGTGTACGTGCAGCTCCATGTAATTTGTATAAACGGAGGTTGTAATCGAGTACATAAGTACATAACATTATTTTATCATTAACACAGAAAAAAGTTAGCCTTAGCATGTAGCTACATACTATATTAAACATTAGTATACTTAAGGTACATTATCAAATGCGCTAACAGTAGCCCCGCCCACAGCCACTGACGCAAGCGGTTCTTAAGTCTAGACCAGCAACGTTTTGGTGCTAATTAAGAACCACTTTTCCTGGTTCACAGCCGGTGCTTTGGGTGTCGAAAAAGAAAGAACTGGTTCTAAATTACGCTCCGAACCAGCACTCAAACTGCCTCAGTGGAAAAGGGGCAATAGAGACAGGACAGCACCATGTGACAGTGAATTGAATTCTAAACTTCTGGAACTTCTAGATAAGTTGATTATTTTAATATAGGACTTTAATATGAGATGCAGATCAAACAGCTCGTCAGTCTGTTTAATCTGGCTCATTAAACATTACAGTTCAACTTGTGGAAATGTGACCGACAGAGGCGATTTGGCTCAGCTATGCCATATCCTGGTATATCCTCCAAATGAACATAATGTACACTAGCAAGTATGCGTACAATGCTGCACATGCAAGTATATGTGGTGAAAGTGAATTATATTTGCACCCTAAAAGACTCAAAGCCTGTTCCATCATGACAATGTCCCTGTGCACAAAGCTGGTGTGTTAATGTTGGAGTAGAAGAACTCGAGTGTCCTGCACAGAGCCCTGACTCTGACTCAACACCACTGAACACATTTAGGATGAACTGGAACACCAACCTAATGCCAGGCCTTCTTGCTGGACATCAGTGGCGAACCTTTTGTACTCTTGCAGCTGAAGCCCTACAACCAAGTTTTGGTTTTTATTCTAGCTAAATTAGTCTTAAGCAACCTAATTAACCTCAGAAACACACTTTTGTTAAATACAATCAGGAATTCTGTTCTTCGTACAGAAAGGTAATTTGAGAAATACAGCTTTTCCTTCATTAATAACGGCAGGGAGTATGTGAGTCAGCTAGCTGCGGTACAGTTAGGAACAAACATTTACATTAACCTCAGGTAAAGATATTTGATTTCAGACTCTCACACGGTCCGTGCGATGATACAAATCTTTTGGCAAGTTCGTTTCTAGTTTGGCAAATAGAGACAGATTGAATTTTACATCAGAAATATTTACATACACGTCGTCTGTACAGTCTTGAACAGTCTGGAAGTAAGAAATACTGTTGTATGAAAAATGCTGCTAAGGGAAAATAATCCACAATAACACTGCCTTATGCTGATAATACCTCAGAATTGATGAATTATAATAATTAGAGCATTGTGTCCTAAAATGCTTTATTCTCCTTATACCAGAGTAATTTGCCAACTTCATACTTTTTATCAATTCAGCACAAATTTTAAAGTTGTGAAATGTGAGTTCCTGATATCAACGAATCAACAATTAGAGCTTTTTTTTGTTATTATTATTAAATACCATAGTTTTTTTTGTGTGTGTTTTTTTTAATTCTCTAGTGGCTCTCAATGCTTCAACCCAGGGTCAAGAACCAACCAAAGCCACGGAGGTGTTAAATCATATATACGGATCGCATGAGCTGCTGTGGCGACCCCAAACAGGCAGAGGTTAAAGGACAACATCGTTAGTTTAGGTTTATTATTAGGTGTGTTCGTCATACATCACTGGGAATGTGCTGTTACTATAGAAAAAAAACAAGGGTATTAATATAAACCTGCGATTTGGCCTACAGCTGAGACTACAGTCAGAGCTCCTGACACTAATCAACACCTTACTAAGCAGACTCGAGAACTCAACAAGTCTTTTTTGATCGCTAAGGTCTGATGACTCCTGTGGTGCACAAAATATAGAAACACAGAACCTTTCCATCTTTATTTAATATATAAACACAGAAATGCACTAAATTTAAGCGGGATAATCGAGACCGTCATGCCTTCTTTGAACCGATGTTGTGTCAGTCAGCTGTATGGTCTGGTCTTTATCAGTGATCATTTGAAGAATCTGAGCTTATGATGACCCATTAGTTCCTCAGGAGCATTATAAACTGTTATAGAACTAACATTATTTACATTTACATTATTTACTGTAGAGTGTCACCCAAATAAGGATGGGTTCGCTTTGGCTTGCTCATTAGGGATAGGGTCAGATAGGTATTTAAAATTTTAAATTAATATTTTTACATTAAATTTAACTTTAATTGTATGTATTCATTTATTTATTTTTATTCTTATTTCTTCTTATTATTATTATTATTATTACATATATTTATTTTTTTCCTTTCTCTTTTGTTTCCATACTTCTGTAAAGCCGCTTTAAGACAATGGGAATTGTTAAAAGCGATATACAAGTACATTTAATTTAAATCATTAAAACATTCATGAACATAGTGAACATTCTAAACATGTCTTTTGCCATCCTGATACGTTCCCAACAGATCCATAAACGAAGGGCTTTTATAGTGTCACGGAGTCTGAATGTACAGTACTGCATATGGATGTATGAGACAACTAAATATAAAAATAAATGCAATCCCAGCTGCAAGACCTACAACAATCCCCCAATGATATTACAGCCTTGACCAGTTTCAGCTCACTCAGCCTTAGTCTTCGTCAGCTCGGCTTCTCAATGAGCCCCACAGCTGATGGTCCTTCAGCCTCCCTCCCTCGCTCAGTTCACTCAGTGTCAGAGTCTTCACCAGCTTTGCTCACTCAGCTATCATTGTAGCCTTTGTTCATTAAATGTTCATTACTTGAGTAGACAAACAAAGCCATACTGAGAAACCATGAGACCAACCTCAGACTTCTTAAATCCCTTCTTCCAAGAGGTAATATATTGGGGAGGAATAAAAGCCTGCATGCGCTTAGATCTGTGAAAAGCTGTGGGGGTCTAAATACCAAGTCTTAATGTCACGAAACTAAGTTAAAATTGTATCATACGAGAAAACCATAACGTCTCGACGTCTCAAAAAGCTATAATATTATTCTAAGCTATAACAAGATAAAGACACACGTATGAGATACTAATTCATGATTATTTGCTATCGAAAGCCTAATTGATACTAATTTATAATATTAAGTCTCCATTGTCCCTGCTCACTCAGTTATCATCATAGCCTTTGTTCATTAATGCTCATTAGTTAGAGGAGACAACGAAGGGAAACGGAGAGAGAAAGAAAGAAAGAAGGATCAGAGAGGTCTTAAATCCCTCCTTACACAAGCAGCATTTTTTCAGAAAGAGTTGAGAAATAAAAGCCACACAAGCTTGGATCTGAGTAATGTCGTGAGTGCATGAAGCACCAGGCCCATCAACACAGCAGCTGTTTGTGTTTGGAGTTGACGTGAGCATGCCAACATTACAGTTTTCTTACAGTTTCACATTGTAAGCAGTTGCAATAGTGCAAACGTCAGATGTAGATAAATTTGCAAGAAACAAGTTTTACTTTCTATGAGACGCTATAGACCTTCTGGTTACGGCGAGAACGCGATGTAATCGTTCACACAGGTTTGAACATCTCGTTGCACGTTCACAAACACGTCTAGTTCACTGCCGCTTCAAAGCATTCCTGAAACGGTGGTAAAAATCTACTGCAGATCTTCTCCATCGATACGCCAAAAACAAAACACACACTATTCATCCCAAAGCCTGGTGTAGCACACACTGCTTCTTGTAACAGTTCCCTAGAGAACATCTGCTGGAGAAGATCTTTATTACTACAAACTCCAGGCTTGAAAATAAGCAGAAATTAGTCATCGAGTCAAATGAACAATGCTGATAATTATTTCTTTAGAATATAAATATACAGGGCGAGTTGGTTTTGCTAGCTTGTGCAGTCTTCTCAAAATGACCACCAGAATGATCAGAAGCGTCCTCATAATTAACACATGGTCAGGTTTTCCTCCTGTAATGTCTGATTGAAAGGCAGCAGAGAGACTCTTCTGTAGAACATCATCCTATCATCTAAAATCAAAATAAAGAAGTTGAAAAATCCACTGGATCAACTTGACTGTGCATGTTTACAGTAGAGATTGAAAGCTGAGATCTTCCTGTATGATTCGAAGTAAGCGTTAAGAGTCAGAGCGCAGTCGGAGTAAATAAAACCACCCGTGTTGTAACACCGGCTATAACAAATCCAAATGTTTGCCGAGATGATATAACGTACGAGAGGTAATAAAATAAAATGATAGCATGATGTCCCACACAAGTCTTTCATATAATCTGCATTCTACTGCTGGTTTGCTTTTATTAAATTATTACTGCAATGAATTATGTATGGAAATCTCTTATGCATGTAGAAATAGTTGAACATGCAGGAAGGAGCACGTCGAGCTGAATAATCAGGAGCTGCTGACATTACAGAAGGAAGCTCAGTGCTGATTTATTGTTCAGGGGTAAAATCCCAAATATTAATTATGGTGCTTCTTGCTGTAATAAAAATAATAATTCTTTCTAAATGACATTTCAAAAGAGCCTTTAAGTACCCTTTTTTTCCCCACCGTTTTACCACGTTTGTGTGTAGTTAACACATTAAATGATACCAGATTTGTGGTAGGATACAGATAACAAAATAAGAGATGATAAATAAATAAATAAAAAACAATGCTATTATGTTTATTTCTGTGTATATCACTACAGAACTTGTTCAATTTGTTCATGTAGCTGGATTTCTTTCCGTCAACCCAATTAGGGCTTCGGTCACTTCGGTGGAGGAGACGGTTAATTAAAATCAGGTCTGTCGGACTAAACTGACTGTTCCATCACCGTACGGAAGATTAAAACCAGGTCAAGATCTCAAACTGTGACCACATCTTTAAATAACACAGCAGTAAATGTGGTTAGTTTTCACCCAGAATGCTCGGGGTTACTGCACACACCAGTGTGTGTATAAGTTACTGAGCACTGAGTAAGATTAAAGAATGAGACCTTAGATAACATCAGATGGTTTAATTGCTCTCCTGGCTGCCTGATCAGAAATTAAT
The DNA here is from genome assembly GCF_030014155.1 of Tachysurus vachellii. Lineage (NCBI taxonomy): Eukaryota > Metazoa > Chordata > Actinopteri > Siluriformes > Bagridae > Tachysurus > Tachysurus vachellii. The sequence goes on from NC_083460.1 coordinate 20,639,526, forward strand.
CATTAATCGATTAATCACTCGAGTGTAAATGGCCATATAATTGAAGCCTCCATGAATTCAGCTGCGAGTTCGTGTTCAGAGCCGGCAATAAAGTTCCTTTAGGAGCCTTTATGTCTATTTAAGAGTATCGCCCAACAAAAAACCCTGTGAATAACATCTTATGAGATTCTTATGGATTATTAAAGGTTAAAGCTTAGATATCGTGTAATAACTTCTCAACACAGCCATACTGTAAATATGAGAATTAAGTCAGAATTTCAAGGCAGTTCGACGATCACGATGAGACGCCAAGTCGCGATTTCAAGATATTATCTTGCAATTTTGAGATACTAATTCAGAATGATGAGATACAGCCATAATTAAAAAAAAAGAAAACACACTAAATAAAAGATCATTTTGTGATTACATATATAACATTGTCTTATGTCAGAATCGTACTTAAAATTTTTTAATTATGACTCATTTTTGCCACTTTTTGTGTCGGAAATGTACTTGATTACCTGCACCTTGTTTTTTTTTCCAATTTCAGTAGCCACTGAGGTGGAAATGTAGGAGGAAAGGAAAGGATTAAAAAGAAATGGGGGTGCAGAGCAGAAGGGAGGATGGAGGGAGGGAGGGAGGGGGGGTCACGGATGAGGTGGTGAGGTCCATTTGAACAGAAACGAGCAAAGGAGCAGGGAGGGAGGAAGGGGAGGAAGGGGGAAAAGTTGCGCTGTTTCCAACCTGGTCTCCAAAGTCCTGGGGGAACTTCCACAGCACTGTCGGATCTGTAAGCAATTGACAGACAGCATTAATCAGTGGCTGCACAACGCCATGCACACCATTCAGAGCACATACATATTAATGAAAGGGGTGGGGGCAAAAGGGTGGCTTCTCCTGTGTGCCGGCACACCGCAGCAGAGTGCACGAGCACGAGGAGCTCTGCATATGCTAATATCATCAGTCATGCCAAAGCCCACAGACGTATAAAATGTAGGAAATTTTTAGATTTTGTTTTGAAGATAAGGTATTATTGCTGCTGTTATTGCTATTCTTACAGTTATACAAATGAGAAATATTCTTAGTCCACACAATATACTATACTATACTATACAAGTGCTGAGGTTTAGTCCTTGTTTACGCTACAGTACAGAGAACGATGTACAAACGTGAGTCAAATAAAAATCTTTTTTTTTTTTGGTTTGTCCAAAAAAATGTGAACCGATATTCTACATAATCTCCGGTTTGTTCAATCCTTTTGACAGGGTAAAAAAAAAAGCTTCCAGCCGCTAATTTCTGCCTCACCTTTAACGTTTACATTTAAGTAATCCGTGTACATATCCGAGACACATTGGTAGCTGCGAATGCACAACGAAACAACCTCGAGGAAACAGGTGAGCTGATAATCCTCTCGGGTGTAAAGTTTAGTACCTTTTATCAAACGGACGATTTTAACTTTTCGACACGTGCTGAACGTCATTAAAGTAATTTTCACATCTGTGCAAGCTCACACACACACAGCCAGCAAAACCATGACACTGTAAAGATCACACAGCACTTTACTGAAGGTCAATTACACAGAGCCAGAAAGTGAGTGAGCCCCAGGATGTACAGGATGCGTACACCTCTAGATCCTCCTACTCCGTGAAACAAGAAAACACGTCCAACTCTGTGGAACAGATGCTGCACTTTTGCTGCATTTTTTTTTTTTTTTTAAATCCTCTTTAAGCTAAGAATTGTATGAGGAAGCAACCTGGTGTGGCACAGTGTAGCTACCGTTGACGTTCAGGTCATTCTTTCTATCTAAAATGTTGGTTTGAGTATAAATCGGAGCAAAGGAGGCCATTTTAAAGCCGCATCACTGCTAAGGAAGCTCAGGATGCTCTGTAGCAGGGATCATCTCTCGTTATTATTGATTCTTTTTAATAAAATGATTATTACGACGACTGGCCATGTGGCTCGTAGCTTTAACCTCTCGCTCAAACCCTCTGACAGGAAACCGGACAGACCACAAGGAACCATCATTATTTCTCTTTGTTTCTTTCCTTCTTTCTTCATCTGCTATTCTTATCTAACTGTCCGTCCTCGGCACAAAGGCATTTACTTTTAGATGGTGAAACTAACCTGACTTGGGTGTCAGGAGAAAAGGGAAGAGCAAGGTACGTTACATAATCCCCTCACAAGATTTCACAGACTCCGTCTTAAGATTTTTCACAAAGACCAAATATCCTTCTCCCCGGGGAGTGTAAAGCCTTCATCTGATTTGGCAGAGTTAGGTCAATTTTATGCTGATTTTATGGGTGAGAGGATGAGAACCACTGCAGGGGGAGAAAAACAAAACAAGGGAAATGTGATCTGATCGAGGAAAGAGTAAAATATAGGGAAGGAGATGGACACGGCACAAAAGCAGGACGGTGTTAAAAAAGAAATTAGGTGCAAGGAGAAGTGAAGAGAAAACTGAACAGGGAGAGAGAGGGAGAGAGAGAGGGGTAAACACACCCCCCCCCACAATACACCTTCTGTGGAGCATATCCTGGAGGGTCTCATAATAAACCATACCTCAAGACACATGCTTATTCATATGAACAAAACTTGCAAATCACACTCCCTGTGGGACTTTCTCACCACAGCAGACTGACATGAAAAGGCCAAAATTCAGATGAGCTCTTTTCATGCAGCTCCACTCCTCACTGTCCAGTCTGAATGAGATCTGCTCGCTAGTCGAGGGGAAGATTTAATATTCGATCAGAAACTTTTAATAGCTTAGAGACGGATGTAGTTATGCAGCACAGGACGAGTTTACTGTGTTTCTATCAGAGGAAAAATAAAACAAAAAATATGGAGTTTCTGAAGCCCGACGCCGACTTATGACCGGCTTATAGTCACCGAATCCACCAAAGACAGGACGTGATCTGTTAATCAGTGTAAAATACGTGGCCAAGATCATTGTTCATTCTGATTTAGTCTCCAACTGTCTCCTTTTTTTTTTTTTTTTTGAGGTGGGGTTACACCAGGGAGTGTGGTGAGATAAAGGCCCCTGTCTGAGGGTGAAAAGCTGTCAAAGAGAACCAGGCACGTTGCCTCCGCCGGCTCCCACTGCCATATTGTTAGCGTTTTTGCGTGAGGGCGAAACGCACGGGGCGGACAGACACAAAGGGGATTAATGGGTTAAGGCTGAAAGTTGAAGGTTACGAGGGGAACCTCACCCCTACTGCTGAGCCAGAGAGAAATGTCACCGTGACAGACCTGAGGCTGCTTAATCCCCTGCCACACACACACACACACACACACACACAGACACACACACAGGCACCCTCCCTAACAGCCTTCTTTCTGCACCCCCCCACCCCTGAGCCTGGCGCAGTGAGAGCTCGCCTGTTCCCAGCAGGTCTGTGAACTGCCCCAAGTCGACACACACACACACGCACGCACACACACACACACACACATGTACTGGATGCATATATTAGCATAAAAAGCTGGAAACAAGCACAAGGTGCACACTAAACATTTTACTATACTAAAAAAAAAAACAGCTTTTACGTACACAAGGTTTACTAATGCGCTCTTGGTTTTTTCATACAACTCGTGCTGGCTGCTTCAGGCTCCTGTGAACAATACATTCAAAGCACAATAAAAAAATGGAACGGCTGTATGGAAGCCTGCACAGGATCCCACGAGTTTTGAACGTGGTGGCAGTGTTGCATGTAACCATCATTGCTTTCTTTGTACCAAAGTGTTCATCTTGAGCAGGTCTTAAAATGTGTTGTCAACGACAGTGACAGTGAGGAAACAATCTAGCGCTCTTCGCTCGGCTTGGACAAAGTCATTTGACTGGGCCGCAGACGGAGACTAATGGGTGAGAATTGAAATCGCCTCAGAGGAGCGAGCTATTTTCGACTGTATCACACCGAAAGCGTAGCCGCCGGCAGGCTCAAGACTATTGATCCCCAAAGGCCTTCATACCCTTCTAACCTTCGAGAGTGTGGCAACACACTGGCACTTGCAGGCATGGGCAGTGCAGGTCAGCCTTTAATCAATGTTTGGTCATCCTGGGGATACCTATCCTTACAAGTCGATATGCGTCTCTTTGATAGAGCCCAGGCGGAGGGAAACGGGTTAATAGGTGAATAGTGGAGAAAGAACAGCGTACTATCACAGCTGACACCACGTTTTATCATGTCTGTCTGTCGGCCCTCTGGATAGAGATACTACGAGGGCGAACACACTTCAGTAACAAATATAACACACACACACAGGTTAGCTGTGTGCCTGTCACTGTCACAGAACTGCCGGGGTGTTCGGTTTCATTATGGATCCGGTGCGAAATGTGAAATCTAGAATTTATCACTGACGTTTGGATGCGATTAATTATCGGCTGATACTGGAATTAGATTAATGCTCATCTAGCTCGTGGGAAACCTGCCAGGGTTCATAGGAAGGCGAGAGGCACGATGAAGGCCTTGGTCACTGTTTACTTAATTAGTCCTTCTTTTCTTTACTGTTAAAATGTAGGTCATATCAGTTTGCTTCTTGGAACTAGAACTTCTAGTGTGAACACTGAACACGGCTGGAATTTTCCCCGTTAATCCGCCATGCTTCCTGTTTCACTACGGAACCCATTTTGATTCCATGTTCAGTTACAATTAGTTTGGAAGAGTTAATAAAATAAACCTAAACTTCCAAAAATATCAAACATACTCACCGAAGAGATTTCTTCCTTTCCGATTATTTCTACAATTTTAAAATAATAACGAAGACGTATGTTTATTTTTTGAAGGAAACTCTGAATTATGAAGTATTTCCGTTTGTCTTATTGCATCTTATGCTTTATGGAGAAAGCTGACTTCCATAAAAACGCTTCTATAGTGTGAACTCTATGCATGAAAGGTCTCATGTGATCATTTTCAAAATCCAGTGAAATTCTGCATCCGTCCTGTTATATTATTTTAATATCTTGTGCTTAGCCCTAAGACAAACAACCATGTAAATCCTGACAACGTACATCATCCTGTCCTCTTATTCTCGGCCAGAGGTTAAACTGCTGAACTCTCACCCTCCTTGGCAAAGTCTTCATTTTTCTTTATCCCATCCCCTTATCTATAAAAGATTTATTTCACAGTATGTCGTAGTGTGGATTAGCCTACTCGATGCCCCAGAACAAAGGCATTGTCTGCCGTTGCTAACAGGTCTGTGCAAAGAGGCAGCCTGTTAGAGGAAGCTGCAGCTACTTAACACCCACAATAATACCATTGTGAGTGGCCCACTTGCAGGGTCTTGGGTTTTCTTTCGGGCCTCATCTAGACTTTGTGCGAGCGAGTCAAGAATCCGGGAGAAAATCCCATCAAGCAGTTGTGTGAGAGTTAACTAAGGTAACCTGCTGTGAACCTGATGAAGATGTCAGCTAAACATATGGTCTAAAAAAAAATCTATTGTCAGAACACGGGGCTTTTTTTCTCTCTCCCCCAACAGAATTAAAAGCTGTGCAGAAAGAGGAGGGAGGACGACGTCTTTGAGCCAAAAGCCGGGAATAACGGTGGTCATCATTTTACTTCTGGACCAGTAACTTTATTCCACCGACAAGCAGCTCCTCCGACTGAGCTCACAATTAAAGAGGCAAGCAGATTAGTGAACGTCTTTGAAGCTCAGACAAAAAGAAAATTGTTTTTTTTCCCCTAACCTTAGTGCAAGCTGAAAATGGCATTACATTTCATGCTACTTTAGCAAGCAATGACCTCAAGAAAGGATAGATTGTACTGTGATGTCATGCTTCTTAACCATATCACGACAGTGTATCCTGTAGCCTTGTGCACTTCTGTAGAAAAGGTTAGTACGACGTATTCGCTACTGAACCACTCTGACCTTCAGGAAACCTCTCAAACCCTTGACATTAGCTTTATGGTGAGATATAGTTTGATCAGGATGGATGTTGTGACACACTTCCTTCATTTCAGAACAAGATTCTGAACACTTCAGAAGTCTAGACAAGAAATTTTTATCTAAATAGCTGTTTTATCATGAGTTGATGCAGATGATCAACAACAATACTCAAATATGCTGGGGCATTCGTTCAAGCCGTCATTTATTGGTGATAACAGGCCCTAAAGTGTGCCGAGAAAATATTCCCCACACCATTAAACCACCTCCAACAGGCTGGACTGTTAATACAGTTCAATAATGCAGACTAGATCATGAATTCACGAAGTTGACGCCAAATTGTGCACCTATCATCTAAATGTCACAGCACACCACCCACTCACATTTGTATTATTCTTGGCTGACAGGAGAGGAACACAGTGTGGTCTTCTTCTGCTGGAGCCCATGCACCTCAGATCAACGTGATGTTTATTCTATCATGCTTTTCTGCTCGTCTTCAAAATACTCTTTCGATGTCAATTTAACAGAACTGATTCAGACGGAGTTTCTTGTTTCTTCTCCAGACTTTTGCAGACAGTTATATAAAATGTCTCCAAATGCTATCATTACAGTTTCCCTTCACTGGGTCTAAGAGACACAAACCCTGTTCCATCATGACAATGTCCCTGTGCACAAAGCACAGAGCTCCATGAAGACATGGTGTGTTAATGTTGGAGTAGAAGAACTCAAGTGTCCTGCACAGAGCCCTGACTCTGATCAACACCACTGAACACAGACTGAACCCCAGACCTCCTCACACTTACAACATCAATGTCTGATCTCACTAATGATCTTGTAGCTGAAGGAACACAAATCCACACAGTCACAATCCAACATCTGGTAGAAAACCTTCATAGAAGATTGGAGAACAATATAAGAGGGAAAAATGGAGAAATAACGTGAAAGATATGAACAGCTGCAGTTCTCTAAGACAAGATGGTGTTTAGTTAAATTCACAAAATAAATAAATAAATAAATAAATCAGTTAATTTCAAGTTTGCATAATCAAGGCTCTGGTGCTGATCTGGACTGGAATATTTACAGCAGAATACGGAACACATGTCGGCAGCTTCGTTTGCATAATTTACATATGTTTAAACCTCTTAGCAAAGACAGAAGAAGAAAATCCGAGACATATATTTCTACGTCTGAATTCATGAAGCTAGATCAGGGTACACCCCAATTTCACAGCTTCACGACTGTGTGGAGAAGCATATGGACATCGGCTATGTGACAGTCCCGGCGTATCACTGTATATTAGCGCAGTCTGTCACAATACGTGTTCAAAGCCAGGAATATTTCTCAACTGTCTGCAAGTGCTTTTTGTTTTTTTTTCTGTATACAATTTAATTCAGTGACTAAAACTGCAAAGCCTTAACAGGATAATCGAGAACTCTTTTAATGCTGATTCTGTAGTTTTTTATATGCCGTACATTCGGTACAGAGGTACGGCTAACACGGTGTCATAACAGCCATCAGTCTGCGTTATCGCACCGTAGGCTACATCTCACGGACATTAAAATGTCTTTACCTCTTAAAGGGGGGTGGCCGCAACTCCCGTTCGGGTGTGTGAGCAGGAAAGCTGGAGAAGGGCTGTAGCAGGTAATCACAAGTTGCAAACCATATGCTCGCACCATCTGTCTCACATGTCACACGTACACGCGCACACATCTAAAACAGGCTACCTAAAGAGTCGATTAAACAACAAATAACAATTGGCCAGCAGACAGCCAGCCACTATACACTCTCTCTCTGACACACACACACAGGCCGTGCATAAGGCACACAACCTGCATCCTGCTTTTAATGACACCATCTTCACTAATGAACAGGTTTAACACTACAAAAGATCAGCAAATATATTCAGATCATGTATCTACTGTATTGAGGATCGGTATACGTACGGAAATAAACATACAAAGAATATATGGATTTTTGTTGATGTTAAAGCACGTGTATTAAAATGAATGGCTCGAGGAGAATAAACAGATTACGGACGTATAAATAAGCAGAGACGGGGGTTGAGACATGCCTGCGTACGTAAACCAGGACAGTATTGTGTATGTAAATTCGGTCTGACGCTCACCGATATAACAGACCGCTCAGGTGACGGAAACACAATAAGACGATAAAGGATGAATCACAACATGCTCAACAACAAACAGCACGGTGAAGATCTACACACTGAACACTATACACACTGACCTAAATTCATGACCAATATATGGACTATAGTCTAAACAGGTCACGTATCCACACACACGTGAAGGTTTGAAGCAACTTACTTCATGAGGATGAGGAAGTAGTTAACTCTAACCAAGAGAGTGTTGACAAACTGTTTTATTTTCTTCTTCTTCTTGTTTTTTCTGAGATCTGTGAGCGAGTGTTCTCCTTTCTGAAAACGACATAAATGCTGACGTACACACAAAAGGCACTTTTTTGTTCTTCTTCGATATCCACAAGTATTTTTTGCTGTTACAGAAATTAAGCCTGGGGATCAGATCCGGATATCCAGAGGCTAAGCAACTCATGTTTGTTTGTTTATTTATTTATTTTGATATAATCTCTCTAGATAGAATAGAATAGAGTATATCACACTGCTGAGGTGTGTGAGGAGCGAGCGTGAGCGTTACCTTCCGATAGCAGGCTGGTGCAATACTACATAGACATCGTGCAATAAGAGTCTCCAAATGAGCATGTTTAATTATTGAGTACACACAAGCTAATTATATACAGAGATCCTAGTATTCAGGGATAAATGTCAGGACTAAGCAGTATGACCACGATACAGTATTAATATTGTGATAAACTAGCCTACAGTACGCTTTACTGAAATATCATGATCCTTGTTATTGCATTTAGAAATTAAAACTATGACTCTTGACATGATGATATTTCGGTCGTACTGCCCACTCCAAACCACACGGCCATGAGCACAAGTGTACTACATACTGACTGACACCCTGAGTGCTATAATAAGCAGAGCTCAACCACAGTTTCTAGACCTTTCCGGCATCAGTGTTTGAGTTGTTTAGAGAAACAGAAAGGTCAAAGTGCCTGAGGAGTCACATCTATTGCTCCACAGTGGTTGTGTTAGCACTACACACACACACTACACACACACTACACACACACACACACACACTACACACACCTGTCAACCCAACCAAAAATACAAAAGCAACAATGGAATCAAAAATAATGAATATGAGAAATATGATGTATGACAAGGATGTAAAGGGTTTGTACAGATGTTATTTATATTATATGAAAAAATGTAAAAAGATGAAACGGGGAAGTGCCAAACAGCAGTACACACACACACACACACACACACACACACACACACCCACACCCCAACACTACACACACACACACCAACACTACACACACACACACCAACACTACACACACACACACACAAACACACACCAACACCACACACACACACCAACACTCCACGCACACACACAAACACAAACAAACACACTCCCCAACACTACACACACACCCCAACACTACACACACAAACACACACACCAACACCACACACGCACACCAACACCACACACACACCAACACTCCACGCACACACAAACTCACACCAACAACACACACACAAACATACACACCAACACTACACACACACAAACACACACCAATACTACACACACACACACACCCCAACACTACACACACACACACCAACACTACAATAACACACAAACACACACACCAACACCGCACACACACACAAACACACACCAACAATACACAAACATACACACCAACACTATACAAACACACAAACACACACATGCACACAAAGATGTAAAGGGTTTGTACAGATGTTAGTTATATTATATGAAAAAATGTAAAAAGCTGAAACAGGGAAGTGCCAAACAGCAGTACACACACACATATAATGTATATATGAAATTCCTGCAAGAACAGTCTTAACTGATGTGTCCAATATAGTCTCATTTCATCAAGCATGTCAAAAAAAAAAATCTACTCTCTACACCCAAGCTAAGGTTCGCTTTTTGTTGTCATGGAAACAGGAGCTAATGGCAGTTCGCTCAGTTTCTTATCCGAACTTTACATTGAAGAATATAATCATTTAGGCATCTAAAATGACATGTATGCAAACATAGAGATTTCCATACAAACCCCTGTCACTTATGTTATGAGCTCCTTCATGTTTCCTTCATCTGAACCAGGCTTTTATGCAGCTCACTAATGTGTCTTTTTGTCTCGCTAAACTGAGTCATATTTAGTGTTTGTGTACTTGGCATATGTTCATTTGAAGTGTAAAGACTAAATAACACCAAATTCAACAAAGCGCACTGCAAA
>NC_083460.1:20654773-20674773 GCF_030014155.1 Tachysurus vachellii
ACAAAAAAACAACTACATTTACGTCATTTGGTAGACGACCTCATCAAGAGTGACTTACATTTATACAAATGACCAATTGAGGGTTAATGGCCTTTCTTAGGGGCCCAGGAGAGGCAGCTTGGTGGATTCAATCTCACAACCTTCTGAGTAGTGCGACAGTTTAACCACTGAGCTACTCCACAAAAACAAGATCGGTATTCTCTGAAAATCACCTCACAGCATGAAAATAAAGTTTAATAAACTAACGTTTTACCTTCTGAATTAAGACCAAGATAATGCAGCGGGGTGCATTATGGTCTGAGCTCAGGCTGAAAAACAAGGTCATATTCGTTCACTCGAAAATACAGTCAACAAATCAACTGTCAAACAATACGGTAGCTGATTTGCTAAGCAAAACAATTTGAAGAACAAGATTTCTGAGACAGCATTTTTTTGAAAGCAGACACTTTTTGCTCACCCTGCCCTCGTCCCATAAGCCCACATACAAAATATATGAGGTGCACACAGTGTGTGCTCATGTTGTCCATTACTCCGAGTTTATTTATACCTTTTCCTTTTCAGGTGCTGTAATATTTCCAGTTGCAGATGATATGTTTAACAGGAAATCTTAACTCCGCCCACATCTCAGTCAGTTAAAAACACATAGTGAAAACCAGTACGTGCCCAGCACAACCAGATCATTTGACAGTTTTATAGTGGATAAGTGAAATCTAACAGCCATGAATCATCAGATGATGCAGCGGCACTTATCTTGAAGACTGGGCCACTCCGAAATAAACTACCCTACAGACTCACTCTACACTTCTGAAATGATCGTTTTAGCTTTTAAATAAGAACCAAGATGTAAATGAGGCTAATCAAAACAATAAGCATGTTAGATAGATATTTATCTACTCGTGAGATTATTTATATGTATTATGTGTATGTATTTATATGTATTATTTTCCATAATGCAATAAAACCAACATTAGATACTTTTAATCACCTATATCTAAATAATGAACTAAGGCAATAACCTTAATAAATAAACAGCCTACGTCTTATTTTTTAAAAGTAATAACAGTCATAACAGTCCATGTTCTCTAAAATGTTCTCTAAAATCAAAAGTTTGAGGTAAACCTTCCTAAAACATCCTAACCTTCGCCAACAAAACACAAGTATTTACAACCAAAGAAACCAAAGTATACACAAAACAAAGAAAGCCCAATATTCCTACTTGGGAAATCGGGACGGTGTCTTCAACCCTGAGTTCAATAAGTGACATCAAATCAGCAGAGACACTCACTGCATCAACAGGAAACCAAGCAGCTTCTCATTATCAACTTTACTTTACAAGCGTTAGCTTTAGATCCAATACAGACACATACAGACATAACATTATTAAATCTATATAAATCTATAAATCTATATAACCCTGGCGATACGAAAAAGAAAAGAAACATTACTCATTACAATCAGCTGGCTGCATTATGACCAACAAAAGATGAACACGGAGGCATCTACGCTTTTCTAACGATAAGGTACTAAACAGGCAAATATGCACTAATCCAAATATATTTGGCACAATTGTTTGATTATTAGATAATGTTTTAATCAGGTTAGCAACAGGTTAGGGCATAGTGGGTTGAACTGTTGCTCCTACAGGTTGCTGGTATAACTACAGAACTACAGAAGATGTAAACAGCACAACGTGGGCAGTGGAAGCTCAGAAGCGGTTCTGCACAAGTGCCTGGAAGGTTTCAAGTTCAAATTCCAAAAGGATCACAGATCCACTGTTGAACCATCGACAGCTCAGCTACACTTCTGGGTTATATCCTGTCTCTCATGTAGGTCGCTTTGGATAAAAATATCAGTCAAATGAATCAGCATTACAAAAGAGCACAACAACACAGCAACAGACCTAGTCAGAAGAAAAACAAGTGTAGCACAATGAGCATTAACGCACAGGACAGTGTACTGTAAGTAACCGCTAGCTAGCTAACCCATAGACATGTCTGTTAGTGTGCAAGTGAACTCAGTGATTACTCACCTTCATTCTCAGACGATGGACATGCAATCTGCAACACCAAGTCAAACGTCCTTTCTGGATTCTCACTGCAACAAAACAAATCACATGTACACACTCAGTCATAAGTGTACTGGGTGTATCTAACTTTAACCTGTTAACCATACATGAACGTCATTTTCAGTGTGAAAACCATAGACATTAATGTTGATTTATTCCTTTTTTGTTGTTATAATGAGATGGACTCTTCTGCAAAGGTTTTTTTTTAGATGTTAGATCACGGCTGTGGGGTGCAGTCAGTGTTCCAGTTCATTCCAAAGGTGTTTAGTGTCTAATTCTATTCTAGTGTAATCCACAACATTCATTTCTTAGCCAAAAGTATGTGAACAACTGACCATCAGACTCATCTGTAGGCCTTCCCTGAACTCTTGCCACAAAGTTGAAAGCACACAGTTGTATAAAATGTCTTAGTAGGTTATGACAATGCCCCTGTGCACAAAACACAGAGCTCCATAAAAACTCTGTGTAGAAGAGTCTGTGGAGAAAAAACTCTGTGGAGAAGACCCTGACTCAACACCACTGAACACCTTTAGGATGAACTGAAGTCTCCTCAACATCAGTGTCTGATCTCACTAATGCTCTTGTAGCTGAACGAACACAAATCAACCCAACCACACTCCAACATCCAGTGGAGTATTAGAGTGATGGTCAAGACTGATGGAAAGAGAGAAAAGTAAGAACCGATAAAAACCTACAAATATAGGACTCGCTGACAGCACTTCCTGTGTTTAAATAAGTAATATTCATCTATTCTACATCTATCTTCTGAACAGAGTAGTGTTATATCATGAGCAGTGATGATAAGCCCATATTATGATGATGATGATTATTATTATTATTATTATTATTATTGGTATTATCATTGTTATTATTGTTGTTGTTGTTGTTATTATTAGTCATAGTAGTATTATGATATTTATTTTATTATTATTTTATTATTATTATTATAATTATTATTATAATTATTATTTTTATGATTATTATTGTTGTTATTATTCACTTGTGGCTTCTTGAGTACACACTTCTTTATCAGCAGGTCTTTGAGGATAAATAAGACAGAATATATTTGAGGATAAATAAGACAGGGTGTTTATAATAAAGTAAGTAAGAGGTAGATTTCCACCTCTGACCTGCAGGCTAATGCTAACAGCTCAGTTTACACTGTAAGCACAGCATTAGCCGGTGTGCTAACTGAACTAGCCAGTGCAGGCACAAAATGCTTTTAATTTATTATCATAAAAGACTTATATCGAGTCATTTTTTTTAATAAATTGTCAGTACGGAAACCTCCCTAAGTGTCCAGTCAGGTTTCATCAGCTGATAAACACGTAAGTGTCATTAGGAAGTAAACAGCTGTTACTTACCGGATTCTGCTGTCCATGGCTTACAGCATGGCGACGCGCTTTAATCACCGTTTGAACAACAGGGCGCCTTTATTGCTGCTTACCTGAGACACATTTTACACCATGTTTTTGCCTCCTCTCTGTATGGTAAAGAAGTTTAGCTCGCAGTGTTTCACTTCTCCTCTGCTGAGCACCAGGAAGCTCAGCTAACGCTGTGTGACGTCACCACGCCGTGTGTGAGACACCCAGGGCTTGTAGTTCCCCAAACCTTCAGTCACTCTACACTGGGTGATAATAACTCATGATAAACACACTCCTGTTCAGGAAGAAAAGAAATCAATCTACATATGATATAAGGCAGACAGGCAGGCAGGCAAGCAGGCAGGCAGACAGACAGACAGACAGACAGACAGGCAGGCAGGCAGGCAGGCAGACAGACAGACAGACAGACAGAGAGATCCTCCTCTGTAGAGCACCAGCATGTCCAGACACGCCAGATGACATGTTAAGGCATCCTCAGCAAGAGACACCTGAAAAACTATTTAGTGCCTTTGCATGTTTTTTCAACTATCATGCAAAAGATCATGCAAATATCAGGAAGTTCTTGCGGTTTTCAGAAGGAAATGAGGCCTCTTCACACACACACACACACACACACACACACACACACACACACACACACACACCCAATGGTTTTGGTTTTGATCATTTCGGGAAAGTGACTGAAGAGGTTAGGACATGCTTTGTACAATGACCTACCTAGAGATTGTCATTAGCCATTTTATCAGACAGTTTTTGTAGGTATTCAGCAGCTGACATGAGAGGAGTGAGGCTGCTGTGGTCAGATAAGCAAAGTTCACCATGTTTTGGTGAAAATAAGGAACTGTGTACAAGGAAAGCACCTGATACCCTCTGTTTATATATATATATATATATATATATATATATATATATATATATATATATATATATATATATATATATATAGTGATACTTTTGGATTAAGCATGGTCCAAGGCTCTAGTGAAGATTATTAATATAAAAAAAGAGGCCTGTTCCATCATGACCCTCGAGTGTCCTGCACAGAGCCCTGACTCTGACTCTCGACCAGTGAACATAGACTGAACCCCAGACCTCCTCACACTTAAATCAGTGTCTGATCTCACTAATGGGGCAGTGGTGGCTCAACTGGTTAAGGCTCTGGGTTGTTGATCGGAGGATTGGGGTTCAAGGCCCAGCACAGCCAATCTGCCACTGCTTGGCTAACCTGCCCTCAACCCTCCAGGGGTTGCACTCTGACCCCAACCTCCTCAGTATTCCTCCTCAGAATTCCACTGTGCTCTAATGTATATGTGGTGATAATAAAGGCTTCTATGCCCCCCGTTTTGATCTTGTAGCTGAATGAACACAATCCAACATCTGGTGGAAAACCTTCACAGAAGATTGGATAACAGTAAAGGGAGAAGAAGTCAACATTAATGACCATGGTGTAGGTCTACATACTTTTGGCCATAATGTATTGAAGTGACAGAAATATCATTAAAGGGAAAAGCATTAAGGGGAAAGTCAGTGACAGTAATAACCAAGCACTGAGATAGTCAGGGAAGTGAAGACTTCCCTATGATAGAAAATATGAGGAACCATGAAGTTATGCTACAAGCAACTGGGAAATGCCTGAGCAGCCAAACCAGCATTGATTACATTTATTTTAAATTCAATGTTATTTGTGCAGCACTATTAACAATGGATAATCCCTATGTGGTTATAAAGGCCGGGCACTAAAACCCCATTCACTTCTTTACAGTTAGTGCTGTCGCACTTTCTATTGGTACAGATGCACTTCTGGTATGTGATGTTTACAGAACAGTTCGAGAAGAATGTACAGAATGGAATGTTTCTTCTAAACGTACTTTCCAGTGCAGCTCGAGCTCTGAATAAACTTCTAAAGCTAATTCCGGTCATTATGTCAGTTCATGAATCATCTGCCTTTGAGGAAGTCACACTGATCTCATAGTGAAGAGTGAAACACCAGTTAGAAGTGAATCCAGTGTGAAACAGAGAAGTATAGGAAACACTGAGCATCTTTCTGAGCAGGACGCACCAATTCATGACCTACACCAGGCAAGGTTAAAGGAAAGACGCTGCTTTAAATCCTCACCCAGTCTCTGGGGTGTGACCTGAATTACTGCCTTAAATGGGGTGGCATTGCATTTAAAATGTACATTTGTGCACATTCTGTCATCAGCAAGCACCCAATATGGACTAGTGGCCAGTTTGGAAAAATATCCACAGTCCCATTATTAGGAACACATGCAGATTCTTACAGGTATCTGACCAGCCAGTCATGTGGCAACAGCGCCATGTGAAACATCATGCAGGTCCAGTGTGACTGTATATGACTGAGGGTGTGTTCAGGAAAAATTGTGTATTAGGACAAATTAAAACCTATAAATTAAAACCTGCTACTCAAGTGGTAACTTAGTGAAGTCCAAAATTTGTTATTTATGTTTTAATATTTGCACTGTTTTATATTCTATATTTAACTTATTTTACTCATTATTTCAAGATAAAAGTTGTTCATTTTTTAAATAGTAACTTACACAAAATAGCCAAAGGTTTGTGGGGACCTGACCTTAACACTCGTATGTTCTTGTTGAATGTCTCATTTGTGTCAGTCAGTGTTCAGTGGTGTTGAGTCAGAGTCAGGGCTCTGTGCAGGACACTCGAGTTCTTCTACTCCAACATTAACACACCATGTCTTCATGGAGCTCTGCGCTTTGTGCACAGGGACATTGTCATGATGGAAAAAAAAATTTAGCCTCTTGGTTCCACTGAAGGGAAACTTTAATGTTACAGCGTACATTACACATTCATGTAATACATAACACATTCTACACAATTGTGTGCTTCCACATTTATAACAAACGTCTGGGGGAACACCACATATGCGTGTGGTGGTCACTTGTCCACATACAGTGTAGCGGTGAACTGATTCATTTAGCAATACACAAGGGCATCCTGTTTGTTTGTAAGTGGCATTACCATAACACACCTTGGGTATGAGCTCATTATACTGTGTTCAATATTTCTCTGCATGGTCTCCTCATGTCTGTTTGGGTTTTCTTTGGGTTCTCTGGTTATCTCCTACCTTCCAAAATGTAGAGGTGGCAGATTGACTAAGCTAAATCACCCACGGTGTGAACATGTGAAAGTGTGAATATGTGTGAATATGTGTGTGCATGATGCCCAGCGATGGACTGGCCTCCCACTCGGGGTGTGTGCCACCATAATCAAGAACAAGGTAAAGCAGTTACTAATGACTAAATGTTTGTTTTTAAGTATTTCAGATGGCGTTTTGTTTCATGTGAACGAGTGCAAATATTGACACATAATAAGGCAAATATGCTTACAAGGCACAGGAAGGCTCTTAAATATACAAAACAACATGCTCATATTCCAGTCTTACACATAATAAGCAGGTAAAAACTCCACTAATATTATATAATATATAGTGTTGTATAATGTATAAGTTATATAATGTAAATATAATATAATTCAACCACTAAGCCACCGTGCCCCACATTTTTAATTATTATAATTTTTATTTTTATTAATAGTAGTTATTCATTTATTAATTATTATTACTTACTAATTATTTTTAGGAGACACTGTTATAGTGACCTCGAATAATATTTGCACCCTTGTTAAATATGAGCAAAGAAGGCTATGAAATATTGTCTTTCTTGTTTAAGACTTTGATTATTTGTTTAATCTGTAAGAAGGAGACTCTGAGCTGTAATCATGGCAAACAAAAAATCTTTTATATTGCTGTTTATTTCGTGCTCCCTTTCTGTCTGCTTTAATTTTAATGGAGTTTTGTAGGAGTCACTACATGCAAATGAATGTCATGTGTGTTACAACATAAGCACTACAGTTTAAGCACTCTACTTAGTCGCATTATGGTGTTTTGGACCTAGGGTTAGCTGTCATAAGGTATATTTTTTGATGTTGCACTCAAACTTTATGGCAGAAAAGGAGTTACAGAAGAGCTGTTACCACGTGCCAGCTTCACTATGGAGAACAGATATGGCATGTGAACTGGTGTGTCACAGAAATGCCTCAGGCACTCCTGGCCTTGGAACCTGTCACAGCTGAAGTTAGCATGCATGCTTTTATAAAGTCCATCAGGAATGAGGGATGAAAACTTCTGACAATCAAAAGGATTGTCGTTTCATTGGCTTGTCTTCGGTTCTTGTGGAAGCAAACTATGAAAACAAATCAGCAATGAAGGTAAATAAAAATAATATTCTGTTAAAAATCTTTTTATCAGTCTCTTTATTCTAGAGTCAACAGGAAACAGTTCTCAAGACACGTATACCATTTTAGGGGCAGCATCTAGTGCGCCATCTTGTGAAAAAGACTGTTCATACCAAGATAACCAGAACCAAAGTATGGTATCTAAACCAGTTATTTAGAACAATTAGCATTGTATTCTCATACAGTTAGTCACTGAACAGGAGTCATCATGAGGCTGTAGCTCCCTCATATACCTGGATCTAATTAAGCGTCTTGTTTTAAAGCTGTGTGCACTGGTATGTCCATTTCATTAATATGCGGTTCTCCTGAAATTCTGCCACAATTTTTGAGGCTCACAATTGTATAGAATGTCTCTGTACGCTTCAGCTTTACAATTTCCCATCACCGAAACTGAGAGACACAAAGCCTGTTCCATCATGACAATGTCCCTGTGCACAAAGCACAGAGCTCCATGAAGACATGGTGTGTTAATGTTGGAGTAGAAGAACTCGAGTGTCCTGCACAGAGCCATGACTCTGACTCAACACCACTGAACACAGACTGAACCCCAGACCTCCTCACTCTTACAACATCAGTGTCTGATCTCGCTAATGATCTTGTAGCTGAATGAACACAAATCCAACATATAATGGAAAACCTTCACAGAAGATTGGAGCTCATTATAACAGTGAATGTGGACTCTGGAATGCATGTTCTACAAGAACACACAAGAACACACAGATGAGATGGTTATGTATATAGTGCTGTAGTCTGTGCACACACTGGTTCTTAGTGCTGAACTGTATAGCCTATAAAGGGACTGCAGATGAAAAATAGCTCTTCAGCTAATTCTGGCACATTTACATTTTGAGTGTAAACAAAAAATGTTGATTGATGTGCATTGTCCCTTTCAAAAAAAAAATAAAAAAATTCCTGACTAAAGCCTCATCATGACCTACTGGCTGATGCACATAGACATCAGTGTACGTTGCAACAAAAGTTCAACTCAGTGGAGGAGACAGTGTCGTTTTTATGCACTGGTGCGCATCACTTAATTCTCACTGAAATGAGAATGTAGCGGTGGTTCATTTTTGATGGAAACAGTCACGGGAAGTGACTGTTTCGACACTACTTTGCGCACGGGTTTTAGTAAAGCAATTGAAATGCTACAACAGTCATATCAGTAAGCAGTAAATTTGCATGGCCTGATTGTTAGCACACGTTAAGCTGTACTTGACCTACCCACCAAAAGTCTTCAGTGAATGTGAGGTAATAGGGTAAAGATAATTAAGGTTCTTAGTCTCTAAAACGGTTCTACTTGCAACCTTTCCTCATAGGCAACTCCACTGGTTAAGGATTTAAATAGGTTTCCTCTAGAGGAACAACCCATAATAATCTTAGCTAAAAGTGTCAGCAGCCTTGTTCGTTTCTTTTGCATATATATAATAACTATATATTTCTTGTAGATTAGTGAGCAGTTGTTTAAGTGTACATGGGCCTCCTGAAATGCATAACATTTACATTTACATACTGTATGAAATGAGCCCAAAGATGAGGTCATTTAGTAGGTCAGGTATGTATGACGCCTCTGGAAAATTTAGTAATGTTAATCATCATCCCCTAAACTCATCCCTGCTTGTTGGGATACCACAGTAACATCCACATTGATTTATCTTATACATTTGTTTATTGGTTTATTTCATGCAGATCATCACATGGCCTAGTATTTATATCTATAATCTATTAAGCATGTTGTGCAAAGCAATATTCTATATCAATGACACTTTTTTTTTATCTAGCACAGATGAGATTGCTCTCGAAATGCGGCTGATCATCCAGCAGGAAATTGTGCTAGTCGTACATCTTGTCTCATGTACAAAAAGAGTCTTATGGTCTTAGCCTAGGTTATGTGTATAGAAGAAGACTTTTAGATGTAAAAAGAAAAACAACTGTGGACACCAGTTCTCAAAGCTCAGGCTACGACAATAAAACTGTATCTTTAACGAGAGCAGCTGACCTGAGCCTGAATGCACAGCACAGTATCAGCAAGCGCAGATATTAAAGAAGCTGTGAATTGTGTACACACATAAAGGCCCTCCAGGGTGTGTAGAAGTGAATTTCTTTCCCCTTTTTATATATATATATATATGTGTGTGTGTGTAAATATTTTGTGAGCTTAAAAAAGATATACAAATCTGTGATACACAAATATCTGTGTGCCATTTTGCAGGATGTTATACCTAAACAACATGCAGAAAGTGTCAGAACATTTAACCAATAAAATTCTGCTTGTTTTACTGTTTTGTGTATCTAAAAATATTGATTTACTTAAGAATTGTTCCCAAATCACATTCCTCCAATACGCCAAGTGCAAAGCAAATAACAACAACCTGTGCATTTCTCACGAGATGATGAAACTCTGTAAAGAAACAACAATACAGTGTGATGCCGTTCCACATTCTCTATGCACATCCACAGCCATTGTCCATGGAGGATGTTGTATATGTTTTATTCATTTTCAGGCTGGAGAAACAACGTACACAGACCCGGTATCCGGCTACACGGTGTTCACAGAGGTTGCCCATAAGAAAAGAGGGAGATGCTGTGGAAGTGCATGTAGGCATGTAAGTCCTGTTTCAGTAAGTCAGGATTTAGGAGCTGTCTGAATTAGGACACACACACACACACACACACACACACACACACACACACACACACACACACACACACACACACATATTCTGGCATATATACTGTATATTAGATTACACTCTCTTAGTACCTAGCACGTTATTAATTCTACATTATTATAGGCATAAATCAAATATCATCCTGAATTGTAATTGTATTTTATTTCTTTCTCTCTTTTCTTTTTTACAGTGTCCATATGGTCAAATTAATGTGAAGGACTCTTCTAAGAAGAAAACTTTCAACTCTGCCTTTTATGTGTAATAATTTATATTAAACCTTTTAATCGTTGTCGGACCTCCAGTCTTATACTTCCAATAAAGTAAAATATTTTCTTTTAAGTAAAAAGCAGAATAAAACTGGAAGAAACCATGGGACAAGCCAAAGGATGGGAAAACAAAAGAAGAGCAGTCGTAGATCTCATTAATGTTATATATGTAACCTTCCATTTCCTGAATACGTCTTTTTGTGAGTGCTTATTTGAACTGAATGTGCGTTTGCCTTACACTCCATTTGAAATGATGAAATAGTGCACAGCAGACATGTAACCCACACTTCACCAAACCTGTAAGATGTGAATCACACCATGATTTGTGTCATCAGGTGTTGGTCTGTTCCCCAAGCCCATGAAGGCATAGAAGTGTGGATTTGTTTGGAACATAAACACTCCCATTGTCACATGCACTACATTTCTCAATCAATAAACATCATGACATGAAATGACTAAAATATGGAGAGGAAAAAAACAATCCTGTGGGAACAAAATTGTACACAAATCTTCATATTCTTATTCGCAAACACTTTATGCGCACCGTACACTGTACATCATATGGCCAAAAGCATGCGGACTCCTTACCATCACACCTGTATGAGCATGTTGAATGTCCTCTATTCCAAACCTATGGTCACTCTATGGTCACTGCTATAACAGCCTTCACTCTTCTGTGAAGACTTTCCATTAGATTAGAATGTGTGTGTAGGAATTTTTGCTTATTAATTCTAAAAAGCATTAGTGAGGTTAGGTATTGATGTTAGGCGTTGAGACCTGGCTTGCAAACAACAGTCCGGATTGAACCAAATCTGTTTAATCAGGTTGAGGTCTGGGGTCTATGCAGGACACTGGAGATCCTCTGCACCATACTCATCAAGCCATGTGTTCATGGAGCAATGCTTTGTTTACAAGGCTACAGTCATACTGGAACAGAAAACTGTCACAAATATAGAAGCGTGCAATTTTCTAATATTTCTTCACATGCTGTGTCAGTATCATTGTCATTTGCTGGCTCTAAAAGTATCAAATCCTCAAAAACATCTCCAGACTCATATTTCTCCTCCATGGCCACCTGGTGGTCCAGTGGCAGGATCCTGTGCTCTCATTTCTGAGGCCCAGGTCTGATTCCAAAGCAGGGAGCTAACCCATACACTGAAGAGTTAACTCTCAGTGCTGGTTCCAAGCCTGGATGAAATGGGAGAGTTGCGTCAGGAACCGGCTGCAGCATATCTAATATGCGGACCACGTGATCTGCTGTGGCGACCCTGAACAGGGATCAGCCGAAAGTCCAACAACAACTCTGATCCCTCCTCCAACAACAGTTTGCATAGTGTGTTCTAAGCGGTGATCTTCAGACAGCCACCAAACCTAGATTCATCCATCAGATTGCCAGATACTGAAGTGTGATTCATCACTCCAGAGAATGTTCCTGCATCCAGTGAGGTCCTTTACATCACTATAGGTGATGCTTGGTGTTGCGCATGGAAATTTCAGACTTGTGTGCTGCTGCCCAGCCGTGAAAACCCATTTCATGAAGCGCCTCATACATGGTTCATGTGTTGATGTTGCATCAAGAAACACTCTGGAAATCGGTATTGAGTGATGCAACAGATATGCAGTCTTTACACTCATTCTATTGTCCAGTGTTTGTCTATGAGAATGAGTTTGGGTTTAGCTGAAACACTTTGGCCATATAGTACTGTATGATGATCAGTTTCATATCTTTGGTGTCATGAAGGTTTTTCCTTTTGTGTGTTGTGTGTCATTTCGAGACTACACCCATAGTAGGCCATAACACTATCTAATCCACTTCATAAATAACACAATAGAAATGCCAATGGTTATGAGTCACTTTAATGAGTTAATGCTTAAGTGAAAACCAGATGGTTAAATCACAAAGGAATATTGGATTTTAATAGATGTTTGGTATTAAACAGATGTAATGTTATCGGTGTGTCTGCAACCGTGTGACATTAATCAGCCCTTTCTTAGGCTGTAGGCCGACTCTTACACAAGCTGACGGAGTCCTACTGTTAACAAACATGCCACCTACATCAACATATTAATTTCCATCTGTGTACTCAGCCCAGACTCCTGGCATTCATGCACTTCTCCATAGCTCCCTGAGGCTTAACACTTGGGCTGCTACCAAGTTCAGTCACTGTCATTCTCATCTCAAGAGGACGCACTTTCAACTTACACAGTGGGGTCCAAACATTTAAGGGCAAAAACAAATGCAACATTGTGGTGCTACTGTATAATCTAGCTCAGGTTAAGAATTCTCATAGAAAATTGAAATGTACACTGAGTTACCAGGTTATATGTACAATATGTGCATATTTTGATTAAAGTATTAGTCTCCTAACACGCTGTTAATTGGTGTCTCCTTCTAACAAACTTGCGACTGAAATAATGCCAAGGCAACTGATTTCATCAAGTAGAACATTTAAAACTATGGTGTAGAATGATATAACAGGGCATTCTGTTATTGGAAATTAGTCAGTGACAGGATGGTGTGAAGCCATTCAGGAAGTACCCTGAAAAATAGATTTTACAATTCCATAGCCATCTCAAACAGTTTTATTCCCTTTAACACAACAGTAATTTGTTAATAAAGGGATTTTTTTTTCCAAAAGTGGTTTATGCGTCAAGCGGAATTCATTTTTTTCTCTTTATTGACGTTAATAAGACAAAAGTAATTCTAGCTAATAGCTTTACCTCTGTGTTTAAGTGTTGAAACTTGCACAACAAACGCGGATTAAAAGGTTAAATGTTTTTTATGTTTAAAAAAGTGTGTAAATACTCGTGTCTTCCAGTAGCCTTCTTTTGTCCAGTTAGGAAAGACGTTCGAGTTTACTCAAGGTTACCTTATCATTTATTTAATAACAGTTGCTATTCCACCACCAACAGAGTTTCAGACTCATTGTAACGACATAACAGACCAGTCTCCATGTATTCATTGATAAAGTATACATGTATTTATTGATAAAGACTTCAAAGCATTTTTTTATGTTGCTCTGGTTAAGTGTCGTAAATACTGGTGTATAAAAATGTGGTGTAAAAAGATGCAGTTTGCAATGTTAAAAATCGCATTACAAAGTCCTGACACCTTTTATTTAAAATAAATGTCATCTAACAAAAAACTTACTGAATTTGATTGAGTGTATTATTGTAAAACACCTCATCTGCACTGTCGGAGCTGTGCCGTTGTACAAAAACACATTTTAATAATGTTACAGAATTTTCATTGTTTCTTACAGTGTGTGTGTCAGGCACATAAAGCTTAATGATTTGATTGTTTTTTATTAAAGATGTAAGTGGATCATTTTGACCTGAACAGAAGGGTTAAATGTTTTGGCCTGTGTGTGCATGTAAGTCACATCCGTGTAAATGTAAGTGGCACAGAGCCCTCAGGCATCAGCACCCACTCCGGCACCTGGTGCACACCAGGCGTTAGTGCAGGGACAGGCACGGCTGCCCGAGCAAATAGCATCTGAGTGTGAAAGTGTGTGTGTGTGTCACGGTGTTGCACAGTGATCAAGTCCCTCAAATGTCAGCGGAGAGCTTTATGATCCGAATTGGGGCAGGGCGGACAGGTTCAGCACAGCTTGCTCGAGGGCTCCATGCCATTAACTCTCCACATGTGGGGCAAATTTGTTTTATTTATTTACAAGTGTATACCGACTCATGGCAGGGTTGTGTAGAAACACCGATTCTAGTGACGGTGTCATACTCATCGAGTACCTGGGCTTGTCTGGCTCTGCTCATTTTGCCTAGGGACTTGTCTGTCACATTAAAGCAGACACATTGCCATTCAAGACCCTCCCCAGTCCCCACTGCCTGACCATGAAATAGGCCAACTTTCATGTCTTGCCTTGCTTCTCGGCATTCTCTGACTTTTGAGATTGCCTCGCCTTGTCTTCTCATTCGGCTTTCTAGCAGTTGGTGAATGAGACATAGCTGCCGCATCGCTCTCATAGGTCCCTCAGCAGACAGATTTCAGCAGGGCTTCCTGGAGCAAAAGGACTCGCTAGTCAGCACTCCTTTTGTCATGTGCAGTATTCACAGCCCTCGAGCAAGCGAGAATTTGAGAACTAGGCTGAGGGATGGACGAATTTGAAAGCGGATAGAACTATAAAGTATATATAGAACCTACCCCACACACGCACACACATAAATATATATGTTGGAAAACATATCCTATGGTTGAGGAAATGACGTTCATCTGTTTTGGGAGGGTCTGTCCGACACATGATTAAGACCTGAAAGGAAAAAAATATAGTCTGAAAAAATCTTGACTGGATGATATGATTGGAAATCACTTCAACATTTGGTGAAAATCAAATCGTGAAAAAACAACAGTAGCGCTCACAGCTACGTTTAATAGAGAAAATAAGAGCATTTCCACACTCAAAAAGCAAAAGAGTACTCATGGGACTAAACAGCTGTGTAGCCTTAAGAAAACCACTTATCAGTATGTCTGAATGGGATAAAAAAAAAGCCTGAATTTGCTAGAGGGCATAAAGATTGGACTCTGGAGCAATGGAACAATGTCATGTGGTCTGATGAGTCCAGATAAACCCTGTTCCAGAGTGATCAGTGTACAAAAACAGGTGAATGAAGTGATACACACATCATGCCTAGTTACTACCACACAAACCTCCCTGGGCAGTGTTATGATCTGGTGTTGCTTCGGTTGGTTCAGGCCTAGATTCAGCTCATTATGTGCCTAAAAATGAGGTCAGATGACTACCTGAATATACTGAATGACCAGGTTTTTCCATGAATGGATTTTTCTTTAATGATCGCACAGGCATCATCCAGCACAAATAGTGAAAAAGTGCTTCAGGGAGCATGACACATCTCTTTCACTCATGGATAGAATCTTTGGATGTGATGGAGAAGACTTTACACAGCGGTCCGACTCCGATGATATACTATATTTATATATATATATATATATGTATAGACAAGACCGACTATTTAAAACAATTCTTGGTGAAGAACTTTTGGCCATATGGTGTGTAAATTGTGCTTACTCCCAAAAAAAGCATTTTAAGATTCCTTCTCAATTCCACTGTCAAGGATGCACCTACCTGTGCATTTTGATTTTTATTTACTTATAAAAATGCACCAGCATGTTTCTGCTAATTTGGCAAGAACTCTACTAGTTATTACTTCCAGTTTTCGATGGTTGTGCTCCACATCAGTCTCTCTACATCTCTCCCACTGAGGTAAAAGTGACTCTTGAAACGTCACACTCCAGGGTCCTCTTTTCAATCCTGATTTGAGGTTACTGTTTAAACAGAACTTTGCATGTATTTGTTGTATCCATGTGAGGTTCCTTCAGCATCTCTGGCTTCCTCAGATCTCCCAAAAAGATAAAATTGGTTTGTTGGTTGGTTTTGTTCATTTGTCACTGGTTAAAGCAGTTACTGAAGATGAATAAATGAATGGTGCAAACTGTATTAATAAAACTGTATTAATAAAACTGTATTAATGGAAAAAAAAAAAATACACAGATAGTTCTATTAGATTGCAGCATTTTCAGAAATATGTTCTGAACTATACTGAAATATACAGTTTCATACTGTTCCATGTTTATGAGAGGGGGCACCGGGGGCAGGCTGAGCGGAAAACATGTTGGCCACCCACATTTAACCAAATGGTATGAGGTGGCTCTACTTACCTGTCAGACATGTTGCTTGTCAGTTCAGAAAGCTCCCTGTTGTACCAGGATTAAGGCGCTCGACTTGCAACTGACCTTTAACAATTAAATCCTTGACCTTTATACCGTTAATAATCAATTGTTCAGTTGTACAAGCTGAGGAAGATGTTTGGATAGTAGGAGTCTTCTCCCTCTCTCTCTCTCTCTCTCTCTCTCTCTCTCTCTCTCATATATATGTATAGTGTATTTATATTTCTTATATATTCATACAGTGTATATCTTACACACACACACACACACATATATATATATATATAATATAAATAAATAAATAAATAATTGAAACCCATTCCCCGCAGCATCGTCTGAAGAGTTTTTGTGTTGATATTAATGCCAGTGGATGTTTGGAACTCTTCAGCTATGGAGTCAGCAGAGCCTCTTTGACTTGCGCCATGCTTCTCAGCACTCGGTGACCCCGCTCTGTGACTTTATGTGGTCTCTGTTTCACGGCTGAGTTGATGCTGCTCCTAAACATTTCCACTTTTCAATAATACTGCTTAGAATTGACCATGGAATATCTAGCAGGGGTTAAATTTCTTGAACTGATTTCTTGAAATGTAAATTTATATATATAGAGAGAGAGATATTTTCTTTGTTCTCTGCCTTTTCTTTAATCAGCTCTGTTGTCACCATCTTGTTACATCTAACACTGCTTTGCTTACAGGTTATTAATTAGTTTGCACAATTTCCCCAGCATCAGCACATGTCACGTGTGTTCTATCACAGTTCTCTGCCTCATGTTCTGAAACGTACCCAAGATGCTGAGGGGCAGACAACATCTGCATCAGCAGAGCTTTGGAGTCTCGAGTTGACCTTCAGATAGACCATATGCTGCAGACACTGAGACCAGCTCGGCACAAAGGCGACATGCAGTTCGATTTCTTATTGTAGATTAACTTTGACAGTGGTACAAATAATATTTTTTTTACAATTATTATTATTATTATTTTATTATTATTATTATTATTGTTGTTGTTGTTGTTGTTGTTGTTGTTGTTGTTGTTGTTGTTGTTATTAATGGTCATTGAGATAGAGACAGTTTCTCCATCCCTCTGTTCGTGTGGATGATGACACACACTTGGCCACTAGAAGCTGATGTCAACTGGCTGATGGCTGAGAACCAGTTTTAGCATCTGCTCTCTGCCTGTGTGTGTGTGTGTGTGTGTGTGTGTGTGTGTGTGTGTGTGTGTGTGTGTGTGTGTGCGCTTGGGCTTGGTTGGCTGAGTTGATCTAGTTGTTCCAGTCCAGGGGTGTCGGACTCCAGACCTAGAAGGCCACAGCTGTACAGAGATTTGTGTTTTTGATATTCAGCCAATTATGGAACTGATAGCTAGCTGATGAGTTGCGTCAGATGCTTTACACAAGTTAGAATCTTAAACTCAACACTGTTGGTCCTCTAGGTCCTCGAGGACTCTAGTTAGGTGGGTGTCCATGTATGTGTGTGCACACTGGATCAAGCAGCAGCTGAGCAGCCTCTAGATCACTGTCTGGTCATGCAACAGTGACAATGTCACTCAGCCCCGGGGCTTCAGCCTCTCCAAAGTGGTCAGATGGACAACAACTGTGGTTGTGCCAACGTTGCTGGAAGAGCCCACCACATCTGACTGAGAGTGGCACAAGATTCCTTTGGGCACAACTGCAAATAGCCACACAAAACAGTAGGCCATCTCCTTAAGACCCTCTAAGCGATCCAATCAGGACATCTCATGCCAGCTATCATTCTGGGTGTAAACACTGGTTTGACACACTGCATATGTGGCCATGTATGTAATTAAAGCACCGACAGAAACGTTTTTAAAACTCAAAACCAGCTATTATCGTAAGAAGACCTATAGTATAAGAAATATAAGAAATAACATCAGTCAGGTTTAGTTTTTAACTGTATCACCAATTTTTTACAGTTATTTAAAATAACATTCTTGTTTCCTTTCAACTGAAGAAAATATTATATTTCAGTATTGTGTTAAAGTTTATGTGCTAACTTTAGCTATTGTACTGTGCAGATTGTATATTCATTAAAACAATGTAAATACGATACACATACATATAAGATACATAGAAGTAATGATAAATAATACATATAAACAATTCAAACAATGGCACATGTTCAGCTCTCCTGTACCTTGTTGACATTGTTCACTTCATCAGGGGTCTTCAAGTGATGGACTACAAATTAGTTCTGTTTACTCACAAATAAAATGTATCAGAAAATTGTATGAGAAATAATTCATTATAAATAATTCATTATATTTAATGAATTATAATTTGAGATTTCTTCCTGACTTCCTGACTCTGTAGCACTAGTCTAAAGGGCTTCCATGATGCATTAATGCAGAGCAGCATTTAAGTATATAAACCTGCATGAATTACTAACAGTTAAATACAACAGTGACCATAGATTTTAGTGAATCATTAATAACTCAAATCCTCAGACAAATATTGTTATCACACTTATCTTATAATTTTATGATATAAACTACAATCTAGTATATCCTGAACTAAGGAGACCAATTTGGACAAAATGTCCATTTCAAATCCACACTGAAATTAACCACAAACATTCTGCCTTAGGAAAAGGGGGACACATTTTGTTTTCTTCTTTTTCTCTATATTTGCATGAGAAACATGGTCAAGTACCTTGTGGTGATCTCTCTAACACTACTGTTCCCTCTAAAAGCATGTTCTGCCTCCTCCTTCACAAATAATTAAATATTAGAGTAAACATGGCAGGCCTCTATTAGTGCTTGTTGCAGTTTTACTTTTGACCACTAGGTTTTATAATAACTACAGATTTATAATACAGTAAAATAACGTTTAACCAAGGTTTGAAGGTATGTTTGACAAACACGGGATATTATTTAAATATAGTGTATAATGTTGGATCTCCAGTTCCAACA
This sequence comes from Tachysurus vachellii, assembly GCF_030014155.1. Lineage (NCBI taxonomy): Eukaryota > Metazoa > Chordata > Actinopteri > Siluriformes > Bagridae > Tachysurus > Tachysurus vachellii. The sequence goes on from NC_083460.1 coordinate 20,674,062, forward strand.
CCAATGTCTTGTAAAATTAAATAATTTTAAAAAATAATTAATTTTAAAAAATGCCTAGACTATTATAGAATCTTTAGCTTCAAAAAAGCTATCTGAAGATTTAGGGATCAGTCTCTGACTTAGAACAGAGATTAAAAAAACTTCCATCTGCCAACGCACTGTGTGTGTGTGTGTGTGTGTGTGTGCGTGCGTGTGTATGAGTGTGTGCGTGCGTGTGTGTGCGTGCGTGCATGCGTGTGTGAGTGTGTGTGCGCGCGCGCGTGTGTGTTAATACACACTAAATTTTCATTAGGTTCGCCAGAATGAACGTCCCCTATTAACTCTATCAAACCTCTAAATGCCGACGTGTGGCAGCTGCTACGTCATTTAAAAGCCAGCGCAGAACGCAGTGTGACGTCACTTGCATATTATTTACAATTCTAAACACATTGGCACGCGGTCGTGGAACAGCGTCATTAACAACGCCGGGGATTTGCGCATGAAGGATAGAAGGCCCAGTCAGCTCGAGTGAAACAGGGGATTATGGGAACTGAAATATTCGGTTCCAATATTCAGCAGGTTTTAATAATAAAAGGAGAATCTCCTACACGGTGGTCAGGTTACACTGCAGGGACAGGACTAGTTTTTTAACACAATTTAAAACTAAAAGGTAGATTTTTAAGCACGGAAATAGATTATAATAATTTACACACACACGTTTTCAGTTCTCTGC